>NC_133399.1:53093498-53397489 GCF_047511655.1 Castor canadensis | reverse complement strand
CAAGGCAATACTCAGTCAAAAGAACAATGCTGGAGGTATCACGATACCTGACTTCAAACTATATTACAAAGCAATAACAATAAAAACAGCATGGTTCTGGCACAAAAACAGACATGAAGACCAGTGGAACAGAAGAGAGGACCCAGATATGAATCTACACAAGTATAACCACAAGTATAACCTTGGTCTTTGACCAAGGCGCTAAAAATATATGATGGAAAAAAAGCAGCCTCTTCAACAAAAACTGCTGGGAAAATTGGTTAGCAGTCTGCAAAAAACTGAAACTAGATCCATGTATATCACTCTATACCAACATTAACTCAAAATGGATCAAGGATCTTAAAATCAGACCACAAACTTTAAAGTTGATACAGGAAAGAGTAGGAAATACTCTGGAGTTAGTAGGTATAGGTAAGAACTTTCTGAATGGAACCCCAGCAGCACAACAACTAAGAGATAGCATAGGTAAATGGGACTTCAAAAAACTAAAAAGCTTCTGCTCAACAAAAGAAATGGTCTCTAAACTGAAGAGACCACCCACAGAGTGGGAGAAAATATTTGTTAGCTACACATCAGACAAAGACTGATAACCAGAATATATTGGGAACTTAAAAAACTAAATTCTCCCAAAATTAATGAACCAATAAAGAAATGGGGAAGTGAACTAAACAGAACTTTCTCAAAAGAAGAAATTCAAATGGCCAAAAAACACATGAAAAAATGCTCACCATCTCTAGCAATAAAGGAAATGCAAATTAAAACCACACTGATTCCACCTCACCCTCGTTAGAATAGCCATCATTATCAACAAAACTAACTACAAGTGTTGGCGAGGATGCGGGGAAAAAGGAACCCTCTTACACTGCTGGTGGGAATGTAAACTAGTTCAACCACTTTGGAAAAAAATTTGGAGGCTACTTAAAAAGCAAACGTTTACCTATCATATGATCCAGCAATACCACTCTTGGGGATATACCCAAAAGAATGTGACACAGGTACTGCAGAGTCACCTGCACACCCATGTTTATTGCAGCATTATTCACTATAACCAAGTTATGGAAACAGCCAAGATGCCCCACTACTGACAAATGGATTAAGAAAATGTGGCATTTATACACAACAGAATTTTATGCAGCCATGAAGAGGAACGAAATGTTATCATTTGAAGGTAAATGGATGGAATTGGAGAACATCATTTTGAGTGAGGTTAGCCTGGCCCAAAAGACCAAAAAGCATTTGCTCTCCCTCATATGCATACATTAGATCAAGGGCAAACAGAACAAGGGTATTTGACTTTGATCACATGATAAAGCAAGAGCACACAAAGGAGGTATGAGGATAGGTAAGATGCCTAAAAAACTAGATAACATTTGTTGCCCTCAACACAGAGAAACTAAAGCAGATACTTTAAAGCAACTGATGCCAATAGGAGAAGGGGACAAGGAACTAGAGAAAAGGTTAGTTCAAGAAGAATTAACTTAGATGGTAATACACATGCACAGGAAATCAATGCGAGTCAATTCCTTGTATAGCTACCCTTATTTCAACTAACAAAAGCCCTTGTTCCTTCCTATTATTGCTTATACTCTCTCTTCAACAAAATTAGAGATAAGGGCAAAGTAGTTTCTGCTGGGTAGTGAGGGGTAAGGGGGGATTAGGGATGGAGTGAGGGGGGTAAGGGTGAGTGTGGGGGGAAGGGGGGGTGAAATGACCCAAACATTGTATGCACTATGAATAAAAAAAAACAATAAAATTGCAGGAATAATGACATGCTTTACAACAATAACTTGAATCTGAATGATCTCAGTTCTCAAACCAAAAGAGACAGACTGGCCGGGGGTTGAGAAAAAAGCAGTGACCATTTGTTTTTAAACAGAAATGCACCTCATTGGCAGACACAAATATAGGCTTAGAGGGAAAGTGTGAGGAAAAAAATTTTGCTTGGAAAATTACTTTACTCCAAAGTAATCAGGAGTAGCTCTACTCATACCTGACAAAGCAGATGTCAAATCAAAATCAGGCAGAAGAAGATACATCATATTGATGAATGGACTATTTGGCAGAAAGAAATAACAATTGTAAATATATAGGTACCAAGTGTCTCCAAACTCAATTTCAAAAAACAAACGCTATTGGACAAACATACACACACACACACACACACACACAAAACAAAACAACCAATAAACAAAAACACAGGTAGACTCCACCAAAGCAAGAGTGGATGACTTTAATACTCCATTATAGACAGGTTGTAGAGACAAAAAATTAACTAGGAAACTTCACAATTAAATGATAATACAGATGAAATGAACTGAAGAGATATCCACAGAATATTGCACACAACAGCCACAGAATTCATGTGCTTCTCAGCAGACCTTGTTACTTTTTCCAAAATAGGTCCCATCACAAGACCTAAAGCAAAGATTAGCAAATATAATAAACTGGAAATGAATTTCTGAATTTAATCAGACAACAGTTAAATTAAAAAAAATAAAGAACAAGTAAAACTACACAAAACTTTGAAACATATGGAGCCTGGGTGACTCATTCTTAAGTGATCCCTCAGTTATCAATGAAGTAAGGGGAGACATAAAAAGTCCTAGAATCAAATGAAAATATAAACATAAGTTACCTGAAACTTAGGGATACCTAAAGACAGTGGCAAGAAGGAAATTTACAACTACGATTACCTTCATTAAAAATGAGGGCAATACAAAAAAAATAACCTAATGCACACATCAATCTCAGAAAACCAAGACAAGGACAAGCCAAACCAATAAAAGGAAAGACATAATAAAGATCAAGGCAGAAATTGATAAAGTGTAGACCAAAAGACAATAAAAAGAAACAACAAAAGAAAATGATAGTGCTTTGTAAAGATAAAGAAAGAGAAATGTTTATTCACAAAAACCCAAAAGAGTCAGAACACACAAATTAACAGTATTTGAGATGAGAAAGTGTACTACTATAAAAATGAATGAAATTAAAGGATCATTAGGGACACATTGTAAACAGATATTCTAATAAATTTAGAAGAAATGGATAAATTTTTAAATGTATATGACATGCAAAAATCCAACAAGGAGGAAACACACCTGTGAAGCAGATCTGTAACAAGCAATGCCATTGAAGCAGTAATAATCTCCCAAGAAAGAAATTCCCTAGTACCGGACAGATTCACTTCTTAATTTTAAGAGACCTTTAAAGAAGAACTAACACTACTGCTCTTCTATTTCATAAAACAGAAAGAGAAGAAATGCTACTGAGCCCATTCTATGAAGCAAGTATCTTAATAGCAAAACCAGATAAAGACATGGAAAAAGAAGAAAATGACAGTACAATATTTTTGATGAACACAGACACAAAAGTGTAACTGATTGCGGGGCAAAAATTTCAATAACACAATAAAACTTCCTACACCATGATCAAGTTGGTTTCTTTCCAGGAAGGAAGGATGGTTCCACAGATGCAAGTTGGTCAATGTAATACATTGTACATAAAGAGAATAATAAAGAAAAAAAATCATATGATCATCTCAACAGATGCAGAAAAAAGCCTTTAAAAAAGTCAACATCCCTTCATGATAAAAGCCCTGACACACCTAGAAATATAAGGAACATATTTCAACATAAAATGCTATATGATCGAGTGAAACCTAACATCTTACTAAATGGCCAACCACAAAATCATTTCCTGTAAGGTCAGAACAACACCAGGATGTCCACTCTCTCCACTCTTACTTAACACAGTACAATAAAGTAAGACAAAGAAATAAAAGGATACCTATAAGAAAGGAAGAAGTCAAATTATGCTTATTTTCAGATGATCTGATCTAACACTTAAAAGACTCTAAATATGCCACAATAATTTCTTGGATCTGAGAAGCAATGTTGACAAAGTAGCAAGATACAAAATCAACATACAAAGAAAGAAACTGAGGAAGACACTAGAAAATGCAAAGATCTTTGATGCTCATGGTTTGACAGGATTAATATTGTGAAAATGGTTATACTAGTAAAAGCAATCTACAGAGTAATTGCCATCACCATAAAATTCCAATGTCATGTTGCACATAAATGGAAAAATCAATCCTAAAATTCATATGTGAAGCACAAAAGATAGAGGATAGCCAGTGATATCAGGAGTGAATAAAGCATTGCTTGTGGTATCCAAATGATACTGCAGAGTCACAGAAACAAAAAGGTATACATGTAGAAACAGAATCGTAACAAAATTAAGGACATGAGGGTAGACCTGGGGGACTCCTTGGGGCCAGGGGCCAGAAGGAGGAAGAGATCAGGAGGATCATGATTTGAAGCAAGCCTGGGGAAACAGTTTGTGAGACCCTATTTTGAAAGAAAAATATTACAACACAAGGTGTGGTTGAGTGGCTAAACGTGTTAGCCCTGAGTTGAAACCCCAGTACTGCCAAAAAAATTTGTTCATGGGGTTCCTTCTGGGCTCCTAAAGAGTTCTATAGCACTCTTGAAAGAATCCCCAATATCAACAGTCAAATGGGAAATGAAAAATTGAAAAACAAAGGCATACCAGCACACATATACTGGAATTGCTTGGACTGAGAATATAGAGCTCCTGAAAAAACACTCACTCTGCTTATGTGGATGTAAACTGGTACACACATGTAGTTTGGCAGGTGATGAAAATTGTCAACATATGCCTATCACATAACCAAGGGATTCTACTCTTAAGTACATACTCAAGAGAAAATGAAAGTATTATTTCCCACAAAGACATCAGCTGTATTTCTAACAAATGTGAACAAAGCAAATATCAGTAACAAGTGAATGGATAAACTAAGTGTCATATATCCACACAATGGAATATCACTCAGTTATAAGAAGGAATCAACTGCTAATACACAATGCTCCTTCCTTCTTCTGCATGTCTATCAGGAACATGACAGCAAGACACAACCTATTGTGAACTCCATTGTTAAAAACCTTTAACCATAACCACATTTCACCTGGAATGACACTAGAAAATTATGCTTTAAATATTTTGCTTTACTTTAAAAATACAGTTTGAAACAGCTGCCTCACTGAAAAGGAAAACATGACCCACCTGTACAACTGGAAGGCATGACTTTTTCTCCAATTACCATTCTGTGGCCTTTTCTTCTCAGAGGGTCTACAGTAACTTTCACTGAGGTAACTGTCATTGCAAGAAGACAACTACCCTAAAATCAGAAGACAGCACACTGGTAAAGAAAGTTGATATTTGAAGATGGCAGTTAGGGTAGGGAATCAGGATTCCTGAGATCTATGACTCCATATGTGGGAGCTACACTTGGGTAATTCTGGTTGCTTCTAGCCAAAATAATAACAGCCAACATATTAGGGCCACATAAAATTCAAGGACTGACCTTTCAAACAGCCTTTAATTGCACCTAACAGCTGGAAAATCTAGCATGGCACAGCCAACAGGGCATGCCTGTCCTCGGGAAAAAAGCCCCATTTGTCCCTTTTTTTTCTTTCAATAAGTAAAAGATAGAGCATCCACCAGAATCTGACTCTGTGACATCCTGGGTCCCCAACCTGTGGAAAACCTCCCTATGCCCTGCTGCACTGAACCCAGTCACAGTAAGTGTCTGCCTTGAGAAAAGTGGCACACCATTCTTCCCTGACAGAAGGTTTCCAAGCTGCCTTCATAAACCTGCAGACTCAACAGGTGAGCAACATGCACCACACACTACTCCCCTACCTACCTCTGGGTAGCATAATCCAGCATAGTGTCTGGGTAGATTGAATCACCCCAACAAAACTGAAAAGCCATAAACAGTAAAATGTTATCTAACAGTGGGGGTGGGGAACCAGCCCAGGAGAATGAGAGTGGGGGAAGGAGCTAAATCCTCAGTGAACAAAAGCAGGAAAAGTAACAAAGGTTGTTACTTTTGAGTGGGGGTGGAGTGACAAGCCAACCTCCCAGAACCACTATGATGGATTGTTGAGCTAGTCTCCTGGGACTGAGGGCTGTGCTCAAAACTGAATTGCCCTGCCTTGCTGGCAAAAGAGATGAAGAGCCAGAATTGCAGCTTTAGGGCAACGCAGCTGCTGCTTGGTGAGAAAAACAGATCTAACTACCTTGCATGAACTGTCAATTACCTCAGGCCCCAATTGCAAATTTCCCTGTGGACAGAAGGAACAAAATACTGCTCACAAGCCAGTCACCTGGTGAGACCACTTAAGGGCTCCCACTCACAACAGATGGCCCATAGACCAAGGGATGGAGAAAAAAAGAAAGAGCCCCCCAAACCTGTGTCCACCCCAAGTTGTCCAACAAGAGGAGCAATGCCTTTCCCCACAAAGCCTAGAATACCAAGTACCAATACCAAGATTGAATGCCAAAGGAATAAGTCCAGAACTTTAAGCGAGCAGACTGAACTTTTTGTTGTGGCTGTACCTGTTTTTTTTCTGTATTAGTAACTTTACCATCACTATTTTCTAATCCCTATTCTTACCCTCTTTATTTCCCCCCTTTTCCTGTACTATAATCCATTTTCTCCCTCCCAATTACTCTTTTACCCCTTCCCATCCACTCTCTCCCTCTGCCTTCACCTCCTTCTCCTATCCTTCCCCAACCTGTCATCACACTAGCCCTCTCTCCTACACATTCACCACCTGCTGACTAGCTTACTGTACTAACTGTATACAACCTGAGCCCCCTGCAGTCCCTGACACAGGCACCCTATACTACAATAGAAATACACCCAAACACACACAAGGGCCACAAAACTCAGCAGCCCCCAAACCTCTTCTGCCACCCACCCAGTCCTTTCTGCCTTCCCTTCTAGTGCCACCTCTATTAATTACTCACCTTTCAATTTCTTCCCAACCCAATAACCCTGACTCCCTTTGTTTATAGATATTATCACCAAGAGGTTTTATACACAATAGGTAAACAACTAGTCTGGTATTGAACCTGTGAATATGATATTGCTAATTTACAGCTCTAGGCCAAGGACAGAAATAGCACCTCAATCTAGCTAACCACTAAGTGAGTTACAACACAAAAATTAAATCAAAGAAAAGAAAACAGGCAACAAAAAACCACAACTAGTCAATCAAGAACATAGTGAAGAAAACTACTCTTCTCAGAAAAACAATTCAATGGAGGACTTAGTGGGAAATGAAGAAAATGGATACCTAGTTCCTGAGCACAAACAAAACAATGATAAATGTCTCTAATGAGCCCAGTGAAACCCACAAAATCCCTGAAAGAGGAAATTATGGAATAGATGACTGAAAAACTCTGGAGAAGATACTGGATATGGTTAACCAGAAAGCACAAGATACACACAAGAAATTTCAAAACGCCACAAATAAAGAACTTGAGAAGACACAGAAACAAGTAAATGAACTCAGAGAGGACTTCAACAAACACCAAAGTGAAACAAAGGACACGATAAAAAGAGATACATGAAATAAAGAAGACAACACAAAATATAAAAGAGGGCTTGAACAAAGATGTGGAAAATCTTAGAAAAATGAATCAGAAATCCTGGAATAAAAATCCTTTAATCAAACAAACAAACAAAAAGCCAAACCAAAGAAAAATACACAGTGGAAGGACACTTCAGGAGACAATAACAAGTGGAAGACAGAATCTCAGCACTCAAAGTTAAAATAGAAATTAAAGAAAAAGCAGAAGAAATCTTAGTCAAACAACTCAGGAGTTCTGAAAGGAATATGGAAGAACTCATTGTTCCATCAAGACCAAACCTGAGAATAATGGGCACTGAAGAAGAATAAGAGGAGCAAGCCAAAGGGATATGTAATATATTTAATAAAATAAGAACAGAAAAAAAATCCCAAATCTTGAGAGAAACCTTAAAAGCAAGAAGATCATGGAGTGAAGTATTCCAGGCAGTAAATGACAACAATTTTAGCTCTACAAAACTTTGCCCAGTAAAACTGTCATTCAAAATTAATGGAGGAATAAAAGACTACAATGATAAACAGAAACTAAAACAATATATGAACACCAAGTCACCACTACAGATGATTCTATAAGGAATTCAGCACACAGAAGATGAAAGCAATCAAAGCCATGAGAGGATGGGAACTATCAAACCACAGAAGAAGAAAAGACAAGTAATCAGAGGGTAGCATTGAATCGGCTGCACACAATGAAATCTTTAAACAACAAAATGGCAAGAATCACCACATACTCATCATTATTAACTCTGAATGTCAATGTACTCAACTCCCCCATCAAAAGACAGTGTTTGACAAACTGGATTAAAAAGGAAGATGTGACAATTTATTGCTTACAGGAGACCCATCTTATTGACAGAACTAAATGCTTGCTAAGGGGGAAAGGCTGGAAGATTTACCAAGCCAATAATCCCCCAAACAGGCAGGAGTAGCAATTCTTATATCAGACAAAGTAGGCTTCAAAATTACAATGCTCAAATGAGACAAAGAAGGACACTTCATACCAATAAAAGGTGTAATATATCAAAAGGAAATAACAATTATCAACCTACAAGCACCCAATGTCAGTGCACCCAAGTTCATCAAAGAAACATGAAAAGACTTAAAAGCACATGTAGATTCCAGCACAGTGGTAGCGGGAGACTTGACTACCCCTCTAACACCAATCGATAGGTCATCCAAATAAACTACCAACAAAGAAATCATAGAACTAAATGACATCATAGATCAAATGGACCTAACTGATGTCTAAAGAATATTTCATATAACAATAGCACAATATATGTTCTCAGCAGCCCATGGAACTTTCTCCAAAATAGATCATATTTTACGTCACAAAGCAAGCCTCAACAAATATAAGAGGATAGAAATAACACCATATGGGAGGAAAACTCCACAGGAGATGGGGAAAGATCCACTTCCCATGTGAACTGTAAATAAACACGCAGGCCTGAGAAAGCTGGTGAGTGTCACCCCCCTCCCCAGTGTGCTTGGAAAGGGAAAAGCTTGTAGCAGTGGCAGTCATGCCCAGGAGAACTCTAAGTAAACAAAGCCTGAGGAGATAGGTGAGTGTGAAGCTCACTCCTGAGATCTGCATAAATAAAGCCTCTAGCAACAGCAGGCTGACAACAGCAGGCAGATGAGCCATAGCCCCAGATAGCCATTCACAGAACTGTCTCCAGACTCTTTTTTTCCTCACTTCCTTTGATGAGACAACAACCAAACTACACCTCCATGCTGAAAAACTTATTGAAACTGTATTGCATTTGAAATTGGGACACTTTGTGGTGTTCTTTTTTGTTCTGTGTTTTGTTGTTTTGTTTGATATTTTCCCTTTGATGAGACAACGAAAAAACTACTTCTGAGACACCATCTCAAGGATTGGAGGCTGAGGGACTAACAGCAAAATTATAAAGACAAACTCTATTGCATTTGAACTTGGATATTTCTTTAAATTACTTTTTTTCCCATTTATTTATTATTTATTTATTTTTTCAATCCTCTCTCTGTCTCTCTAATGCCTGTTCAGCTTACTGTTGATTAGGACACTATCTTTCCCTGTTTATATCTTTGAAACTCTTTTGTTTGTTTGTTTTTTTCTACTTGTTTATTTGTTTTCTTCTTTTTCTTTAACTTCTTTGCTTTCCATCTTCTCTCACCATTCCATTCTAAATATCACCATTGTTATTATTACAAGCTAGAAAAAACTTAATTGCACACAGTACAGGGACAGTAACAATACCAAGGGCAATGACAGGAAGACAGAAAAAACAGGGAAACCAGTTTCCCCACAGCAAAAGTTAGTACAAGAACCAGAGAGAAATGAAGAAAACAGATACTCAGATCCAGACTCAAACAAAATGAAGATAAACTATGCCAAAGAACCCAATGAAGCCCACAAGAATAATTTAAAAGAAGAAATACTACAGGTAATCAATGAGAATTTTATAGAGATGATACTGGATATGGTCAACCAAAATGTACAGGAGACACTCAAGAAATTCCAACACAACAAAAATACAGAATTTGAAAAAGCACAAGAAGAAATAAAAGAAACCATAGAAGCACCGTATAAACACAAAAGTGAAACAAAGGACATGATTAATAAAGAGATAAATGAACCCAGGACAAAAATAGAAAACATTAAAGAGGAAACAACCCAGGATATGGAAAACTTCAGGAAAAATTACGAAACAGAATTGCAAAACAAAAAGAAAGGCCAATCCAGCAGAATAGAGCAAACAGGAGACAGAATCTCAGAACTTGCAGATGAAATGGTAATTAAAGGAATAACTGAAGAACTATTAGTTAAACGACTCAAGACATATGAAAAGAAAATGCAAAACTCACCGACTCCATCAAAAGACCAAACCTGAGAATCATGGGCATTGAAGAAGGAGAAGAGGTGCAAGCAAAGGGAATGTGTAATATATTCAACAAAATAATAACAGAAAATTTCCCAAATCTAGAGAAAGATATTCCCATACAGGTGCAAGAGGTCTCCAGAACACCAAACAGACCAGATCAAAATAGATCTACCCCACGTCATACCATCATTAAAACAACAAGTACAGAAACTAGGGAAAAAATATTGAAGGCTGTAAGAGAGAAAAAACAATAACATACAAAGGTAAACCCATCAAAATCACAGCAGACTTCTCAACAGAAACATTAAAAACAAGATGAGCATGGGGTGAGATCTTCCGGGCACTGAATGAAAATAACTTCAACCTCAGGATACTCTACCCAGCAAAAGTATCATTCAAAATAGATGGAGGAATAAAAGTCTTCCATGATAAGCAGAAACTAAAACAATATGTGACCACAAAACCACCAGTACAGAATCTTCTTCAAGGGATTCTGCCCATAGAAAACGAAACCCAACATAACAATGAAAGGGCAGGCAGCATCAAACCACAGGAAAAGAAAAAGCTAGAAAATACAGAGTAACCTCCACTTAGGGGAGATAACAAAAAACACCAATGAAGTCCAGGAAATCATCAGAGACTACTTTGAGAACGTATATTCAAAAAAATATGAAAAACCTAAAGAAATGGACAGATTTCTAGATACATATTATCATCCAAAACTGAACCAAGAGGATATTGATCACCTGAATAGATCTATAACACAAAATGAAATTGTAGCAGCAATCAAGAGTCGCCCCAAAAGAAAAGTCTAGGAATTGATGGATTCTCTGCTTAATTCTATCAGACCTTTAAAGAAGAACTGATATAAACCCTCCTTAAACTGTTCCACAAAATAAAAAGGGAAGGAAAACTGGCTAACACATTTTATGATGCCAGTATTACACTTACCCAAAACCAGGCAAAAACACCTCCAAAAAGGAGAACTATAGGCCAATCTCCTTCATGAACATTGATGCAAAAATCCTCAATAAAATAATGGCAACCGAATTCAACAGCATATCAAAAAGATCATTCACCACGACCAACTAGGCTTCATCCCAGGAATGCAGGGGTGGTTCAACATATGAAAATCAATAAATATAATAAACCACATTAACAAAGCAAAGACAAAAGCCACTTGATCATCTCAATAGATGCAGAAAAATCCTTTGATAAGTTCCATGAGGTACTAGACAAGGATGCCCACTATCTTCACTCTTATTCAACATACTACTTGAATTCGTAGCCAGATCAGTTAGGGAAGAAGAAGGAATAAAAGGAATACAAATAGGTAAAGAAACTGTCAAAATATCCCTTTTTGTAGATGACACGATCCTATACCTTAAAGACCCAAAAAACTCTACTCAAAAGCTCCTAGACACCATCAATAGCTATAGCAAGTAGCAGGATATAAAATCAACAAAGAAAAATCATTAGCATTTCTATATACTAATAACGAACAAACTTGGAAAGAATAAATGAAAACAATTCCATTTACAATAGCCTCAAAAAATCAAATACCTAGGTGTAAACCTAACAAATGATGTGAATGACCTCTACAAGGAAAACTATAAACTTCTGAAGAAAGAGATTGAGGAAGACTACAGAAAGTGGAGAGATCTCCCATGCTCATGGATTGGTAGAATCAACATAGTAAACATGTGTATATTCCCAAAAGTAATGTACATATTTAATGCAATTCCCATCAAAATTCCAATGACATCCATTAAAGATATTGAAAAATCTACCGTTAAATTTATATGGAAACACCAGAGGTCATGGATAGCCAAGGCAATACTCAGTCAAAAGAACAATGCTGGTGATATCACGATAACTGACTTCAAAATATATTACAAAACAATAACAATAAAAACAGCATGGTACTGGCAGAAAAACAGACATGAAGACCAATGGAACAGAATAGAGGAACCAGATGTGAAGCCACACAACTATAATCAACTTGTCTTTGACAAAGGTGCTAAAAACACACGATGGAGAAAAGACAGCCTCTTAAACAAAAATTGCTGGGGAAACTGGTTAGCAGTCTGCAAAAAACTGAAACTACATCTATGTATATCACCCTATACCAATATTAACTCAAAATGGATCAAGGATCTTAATATCAGACCACAAACTCTAAAGTTGGTATAGGAAAGAGTAGGAAATACTCTGGAATTAGTAGGTACAGGTAAGAATTTTCTCAGTGGAACCCCAGAAGAACAGCTACTAAGAGATAGCATAGATAAATAGGACTTCATAAAACTAAAAAGCTTCTGCTCAACATAAGAAATGGTCTCTAAACTGAAGAGAACACCCACAGAGTGGGAGAAAATATTTGCCAGTTACATATAAGACAAAGGACTGATAACCAAAATATATTGGGAACTTAAAAAACTAAATTCTCCTAAAATTAATGAACCAATAAAGAAATGGGGAAGTGAACTGAACAGAACTTTCTCAAAAGAAGAAATTCAAAGGTCCAAAAAACACACAAAAAGATGCTCACCATCTCTAGCAATAAAGGAAATGCAAATTAAAACCACACTAAGATTCCACCTCACCCCTGTTAGAATAGCCATCATTAGTAACACCACTAACAACAGGTGTTGGTGAGGATGCGGGGAAAAAAGAACCCTCTTACACTGTTGATGGGAATGTAAACTAGTACAACCACTCTGGAAAAAAATTTGGAGGCTAGTTAAAAAGCTAAACATTGATCTACCATATGTTGCAGCAATACCATTCTTGGGGATATTCCCAAAAGACTGTGACACAGGTTACTCCAGAGGCACCTGCATACCCATGTTTATTGCAGTACTAGTCACAATAGCCAAGTTATGGAAACAGCCAAGATGCCCCACTACTGATGAATGCATTAAGAAAATGTGGTATTTATACAGAATGGAATTTTATGCAGCTATGAAGAAGAAAGAAATGTTATCATTTGCAGGTAAATGGATGGAATTGGAGAACATCATTCTAAGTGAGGTTAGCCTGTCCCAAATGACCAAAAATTGTATGTTCTCCCTCATATGCAGACATTAGATCAAGGGCAAACACAACAAAGGGATTGGACTTTGATCAGATGATAAAGTGAGAGCACTCAAGGGAGGTATGAGGATACGTAAGACACCCAAAAAACTAGATAACATTTGTTGCCCTCAACGCAGAGAAACTAAAACAGATACTTTAAAGCAACTGAGGCCAATAGGAGAAGGGGACCAGGAACTAGAGAAAAGGTTAGATCAAGAAGAATTAACCTAGAAGGTAACACACGTGCTCAGGAAATCAATGCAAGTCAACTCCCTGTATAGCTATCCTTATCTCAATTAGCAAAAACGCTTGGTCCTTCCTATTATTACTTATACTCTCTCTTCAACAAAAGTTGAGATGAGGTCAAAATAGTTTCTGCAGGGTAGCGAGGGAGTGGTTAGGGAGAGGGAGGGGATGGAGGGGGTAAGGGAGGGGGTGGAGGAAGGGGGTAGAAATGACCCAAACATTGTTTGCAAATGTGAATAAAAAATGAAATAACCCCATAAGTTCTAGCAGATCATAAAGCAATAAAATGATAATTCAACACTAAAAACAACAGCAGAAAATATGCAAATAAGTGGAGGCTGAATAACACATTGCTCAATGGTTAGTGGTCATCAAAGAAATAGAGAGGAAATCAAAAGGTTACTGAAACTTAAGAAAAATGAAAACACCACTGACAAGAACCTATAGGACACAGCAAAGGTACTCCTAAGAGAAAGTTTATAGCCATGAGTGCGTATATTAAAAGAACAGAAAGATTTCAAATAAATGCCTGAATGCTGCATTTCAAACTCCTATAGAAACATGAACAAATAAAATCCAAAACAAGCAAAAGGAGAGAAATAATAAAAATAAGTGTAAAAATGAATGAATTGAAGACCAAAAAACAAAAGAAAACAAAAAAGCCAAAAAAAAAATACAAAGATTCAATGAAACCAAAAGCTGGTTCTTTGAAAAAATAAACAATATTGATAAGCCCCTGGCAACTCTGAGTAAAATTAGGAGGGAAAAGACCTATATTAGTAAAATCAGAAACGAAAAAGGGGAGGTAACAACAAACACCAAGGAAATCCAGGGAATCATCAGGGACTACTTGAGAACCTATATTCCAATAAATTTGAAAATCTTGAAGAAATGGAAAAATTTCTTGATACTTATGACCATCCAAAACTGAACCAAGAGGATATTAACCAACTCAACAGATCTATAACAGGTAATGAAATTGAAGCAGCAATAATCTCCCAAATCTGACAGAGTCTCTGCTGAATTCTACTAGATCTTTAATAAAAAACTAATACCAACATTCCTTAAACTTATCAATGAAATAGAAAGGAAAGAAAAACTGCCTAACTCATTTTATGAAGCCAGTATTACATTCATCCCAAACCCGGACAAGGACACATTCAAAAAGCGAACTTAGGCCAATCTTCTTAATGAACATTGATGTAAAAATCCTCAAAAAATAATGACAAACCAAATCCAACAGCATATCAGAAAGATCATTCACCATGACCAAGTCAGCTTCATCCCAACGATGCAGGGATGGTTCAACATGCACAAACCATTAAATGTAATATAGCACATTAATTGAAGCAAAGACAAACACCATTTGATCATCTCAATAGAAGCAGAAAAAGCCATTGATAAGATTCAACACGACTTCATGATAAAAGCGTTCAGAAAACTAGGAATAGAAGGAAAGTACCTCAATATTATAAAGTCTGTATATGACAAACCTATAGCCAACATCATACTTAATGCAGAAAAATTGAAACCACTTTTCTTAAAGTCAGGAATGAGACAAGGATGTCCACTGTCCCCACTCTTATTCAACACAGCCCTAGAATTCTTAGCCAGAGCAAAAAGGTAAGAAAAAGAAATAAAAGGAATACAAATAGATCAAGAAATAGTCACAGTATCCCTATTTGCACATGACATGATCCTATATCTCAAAGACCCAAAACACTCCACCCGAATTTCCTAGACACCATAAAGGGTTCCAGCAATGTAGCAGAATATAAAGTCAGCTTCCAAAAATCAGTAGCCTTTCTCTACACCAAAAATGAACAAATCGAGAAAGAATACATGAAAGCAATTCCACTTAACTTAGCCTAAAAAAACCCCAAATACCTAGGAGTAAACTTAAAAAAGGATGTGAATGACTTCTACAACTATTAGTCACTGAAGAAAGGGGTTGAAGAAGACTACAGAAGGTGAAAAGATATCCAATGCTCATGGAATGGCAGAATCAATATATTAAAAATGGCTATGTTACCAAAAGCAATCTACAAGTTCAATGCAATTCCCATGAAAATCCCAATGACATCATGACAGAGATCAAAAACTATCCTAAAGTTCATTGGAAACACAAAAGACCAGGAATAAGCCAAGGCAATGCTGGAGCTATCACAATACTCAACTTCAAACTATACCACAGAGGCATAGCACTAAAAACAGCATGGTACTGGCACAAAAACAGACATGAAGACCAGTGGAACAGAATAGAGGATCCAGATATGAATCCACACAACTAAACCCCCCTTACTTTTGACAAAGTCACCAAAAACATACAATGGAGAAAAGACAGCCTCTTCAACAAATGTTGTTGGGAAAAGTGGCTATCTACCTTCAGAAAACTGAAACTGGATCCATGCCTGTTCTAGTATCAACTCAAGTTGGGTTAGGACCTTATATCAGACCAGAAACCTTGCAGTTTGTACTTGAAAGAGCAGGGAATACCCTGGAAACAATAGATATAGGAAAGGATGTCTTCAGTGGAACTCTAGCATACCAGCAATTTAAGAGAAAGGATGGACAAATGAGACTACATGAAATTAAAAAAAACTCTGCACAACAAAAGAAATTATATTTAAATGGAAGAGACCACTCACAGAGTGGGAGAAAATATTTGCCAGCTATACATCAGACAAGGGACTGATAACCAAAATATATAGGGAACTCAAAAAATTAAACTCCCCCCAAATCAATGAACCAATAAAGAAGTGTGCAACTGAACTAAACAGAATGTTTTCAAAGTAAGAAGTCCTAGTGGCAAAAAACACATGAAAAGTGCTCACCATCCCTGGCCATAAAGGAAACGCAAATCAAAGTCACCTGAATATTCCACCTCACATATACTGCCATGGCTAGGACTGAGCATATAAAGCAACTGGAACACACTGTCTCTGCTTATGTAGATGCATACTGGCACACACACTTAGTTTGTCAGGTGATGAAAATTGTCAACAAATTCCCATCACATAGCTCAGGGATTCTACTCTTTGGTATATACCCGAGAGAAAATGAAAACATTACTTCCCACAAAGACAGCAGGTGTATTTCTAACAAATGTGAACAAAGCAAATGTCAGCAAGAAGTGAATGGCTAAACTAAGCGTACTATATCCATCCAATGCAATATCACTCAGTAATAAAAAGGAATAAACTACTAATACACAGTGCTCCTTCCTGCTTCTTTCTGCATGTCCATCAGGAACATGACAGGAAGTCACCAGCAGTTGTGGACTCCAGTGTTAAAAACCATTACCCACAGTGACATTGCACTTGAAATGACACTAGAAATTCCAAGAAAGTTATGCTTTAAACATTTTGGTTTACTTTGAAAAGACAGTTTTACATAGCTACTTCAGGGAAAAAGAAAACAGGACCCACCTGTGCAACTGAAAGGCGTGAATTTTTCTTCAGTTAATCATCCTGTGGCCTTTTCTTCTTAGAGGTTCTGCAGTAACTTCCACTGAGGTCAATTTCAACAGGAAGAAAACTACCCTGAAATGGAAGATGACAACACACTGGTTAAGTAGGTTGACATTCAAGACGTTGAAGAGTCTTTCTAGCAGAGCTGGAGGGCAGCAAATGTCCATGTATTAGAGAAGAAAGAGCCCAGTTCAAGGTCAACAGTGCTCTAGGGAGGCCCTGGTTGTATTCCCATCATGTGCAAATATGCAGGTGGCAGACATGTGCCCTCCCTATGGCAGTTCAGAAGCAAGCAGGCAACAGCAAACAGCAGTGGGGGCCCTGGAGGAAGAAGGGAATGCACTGGCAGGCCTTTCCCACACCCACACCCATCCACAGCTCCTGGCTACCTTAAGGATGGTCCAGCAACTTCCTTCATTAGTGGCAGCAGCAGGCTGGACCAGGACAGTGCTCACAGGGCAACTCCATTGTGCTGTCTGACCTCACAGGAGGATAAGTCCAGGGCACACAGGAGCTTGCCTTGCTGGGCAGGGTCCTGGCCAGTAGGGGTGGAGTGTGTGGACCATGTGATACCCAACTTGTGGGAGGAGACATTCAAATCCATAAATGGACTGAGACCTGGGAGGATCCAAGACTGTCAGTCTACTTGTGGGAGGAGGCATTCAGCTCCAGAAATGTCTTGAGGCCTGGGAGGATCCAGGACTGTCAGTCTACTTGTGGAAAGAAGTATGGCTGCAGGAGAGGTCCAGGAAAACATTGACTCTTGCACACTATCACACGCTGTCACTCCCTTTCACACTCAGTTATACACACGCTCACATTTATTGTCACACTCATACTCAGTGACTCACTCTTGCACTGTCACATACTCACACACTCACACATTTACACTCACACATACTCAGTCACTCTCCTACACTCTTACTCTGGCACACTGTCACCCACACATGCATGTACACTCACCCTCATACTCACTCACTCTCACACTCATGTTCAATCTGACACTCACACTTTTTCACTCACACATACTCAGTCACTCACTCTCCCAGTCATTTTCATCCTCGCACACTGTCACACTCATACTCATAGTCATTCTCAAACTCACGTGCTCACTGTTATTGTCACACACATTCTCTCCCACACTCAGTCTCAGGCATGTTCTCACACAGTCACCCACACAGTCCCTTCCTCTTTGGGCTGGCAGGCACTGACCTCACAGGAAATCATACAACCCAAGGGCATAGGATTCACACCTCACAGCCATTTAAACCCTCTGTCTTCCTCATCTAGTGAGCAAAGTGCCCCAGGGAGCCACCCTTGACCTGATTCTGGACCTCCAGTCACTGTCTCCAGAGTACAGAATGCCTCCCTCTCCTATGATTCCCTTATGCTTTCCCAAGGCTGCCTCCAATAACTGAGTGTGTCTCCACCTCCTAAGTGCTCCCAGCACAAGATATTGCCCCACTCCTCCTTGTGGCTCCCACCACCTTGCACATGCCACAGCCCCACCCTCCCCAATGTGCTCCTCTTGCAGTATACCACCTCACTCCCATTCCCCAGTACACTATGCTGCCTCACCATCCCTTCCCCATGCCCAAAGCCTTCTCCCTCTGCCACATGGCTCCTTCCATGTGGCAGAGGGAATTCCCTGTAGTGCAGAAAAGGCCACCCTTAAAAGAGTTCACAGTGCAGTATGTCACTCCATCTCCCTCTTCTTCCCTGTAGGATGCAGCCCCACACCCATTCCCCAGTTACCCCTTCCCCAGTACAAGACACTTCTAAGTCTGGGGGATCAGAAGACAAAAATGAGCCAGTGCTCCCATCCTGCATGAGAGCACTGTGAGCCCTACATCTTGTAAAAGACACAACTTATGGTCCCCTGGGGATGCCTCAAAATACCACAAGTGATAAGCAGGGGGCTTTCACAGAACTGTGTCTATGTTCTTACAGAGACTTGTTAAGAGACCACTTCACTCCTGACTCCTGCACCTCCCCTCCCCAACAGAGTGTGTTCATACAAAGTTATGTCAAAAAGCCACTCCATCCCTGACTCCAACTCCCCTCCCCAACAAAAAGGACCAAATAAAAACTCCCTCTATGTAAACAACTGAGTCACCGGTTTCTGGGGTCTGTTTCACTGCTCTAGTTGTAGCCTTTTCTTTCTCTCTAATAAATCTTACTTGTGTTCTGACCTTGTTGTCTTGTGAGTCAGTTTGCTGCTTCACTGGGCAATTCTTTAGCTACTAAAGGCAAGGACCTTTGCCACAAGCTTGCAACACTATGGCACCCTAGATGGGACATCTCTCCTGGACCAAGGCTGGTATGACTTGAGCACCAAACTAGCAGGGGCATGCCTCAGGTGTGACTGTGAGTCTCTGGTGTCCTGCTGGATGCTCCTGCTAGGGGGAAACTGAGAACTATCCAAAAGCAGGTTTTCCTGTGCTGCCTTCCCTGTCTTCTCTGTTCCTATCTTCCTGAGGGACTTTCCCATCATAGTATGAAGCCAACAGCTCCCAGCCAACTTTTGCCTCATAGTGAATCTGGCTCTGGGGGTGCTTTTGCTCCCTCCCTGCAGGCTAGGCCTGGGCCCAGGGTTTATTCAGGTTTGCCTTATGCTACATTGGAGAGCTGATTGATTTTGGCACCTGACAAATTTTCTTCTTTTCCCACCTGTCAAATGCCCCTTCTGCCAGAGGCAGTGACCAGAGAGTGGAGGTTTTGTGTAGCCAGCTGTGTTCCAGTACCACCTACTGGGAGTGACCTGAAAGCACACCTAATCATTAATCCCTTAGGCACATGTCTTGCTTCCAGGTTCTGCCTTTCCTTCCCTTACCTAAGATGTCAGGTAACCCCTTCTGTCCCCACCAGAGGTGGCGAATTTTCCTCCCAAATATTTGGGAACAGATGCTCCCTCAGTCCTCTCACCATTTCCTAAATTGTCTCTGTCCTCCACTCTCTCCTAAAGCCTGTCCTTACTTGACATCACCTTCCCATGGGGACTATGCTCTCTGACTTCTTGTGACCTCTTTAAACTCCTCCAGCATTTACTCTACCACACTCCCTGGCCCACGGGTCATGATTGTGTGATGATTAGGGAAGAGTCTAGGGAATTTGGCATCACCACAGTGGCCCGGCCTTCACTCTGGGCTTGTCTGGGAGACCACCCCTGGAAGGAAGAGGAGCACCCATTCCACTTTTAAGTATAATGTTCCCTTTTGGGGCACTCCTGGACTGTACCTCCCCAGGAAAAGGAAAACATGTTATCAGCCCCACCTCACACTTGAGTCTGGCTGGCCCAGCCCTTGAAGCCAATTCTTATCTCAAAGTTATGGTCCCACCCCCCAAAAGCACTAATGTAATCTTTTGGGAACAGCCAAAAAATGGGCATTGCTATGGTCTCTGAACCTCTCATTTAAAACTTCCTACAGTTTTGGCCTCAGCAAAAAAAAAGTTTCCTCCAAATATTGACATTAGTCATCCCTTTGTGGCACTGTGATTGCCCTGGGACTCCCTCTGAGTGCCCTTCTCTAACTCTAGAGGCACTTCTCTATGTGATTCAGGCCTTTGTTAGAGAGGTAGCCTGCTGCCTGATACTGGTGATATACAGCTAAAAGGCATGTTCCTAGAGTTTTTCTCACTGCATCAGTAATGGTTGCCCAGTCTGACCAGTCACTACATTTCCTTCGGTCCTGGCCACTGATGGCAAAAGGAAATCACAAGACAGGCTCTTGTCAGGTCAACTCCCAGTTGGGATACCAAAGAAAGAGGAGTCTGATAGGCTTTTCTAATGGGACCTGCCCCTCTAGTCTTCTGGCCTCAGTGCCCAAGTGGTTTTTGCTGGCCTATCTACTCAAACATTGGAAGGACCTTGATCCTATTAATCTCAAGGAAAAAAAACTCCTCCTCTTTCTTTGTACTGAGGCCTGGCCTCAGTATCCTTTGGGTGACCAAGAGAAGTGGCCTTTAGAGTGCTCCCTAAATTATAATACCATACTCCAATTAGACCTTTCCTGGAAAAGGGAGAAACAATGGCCTGAGGTCTCCTATATACAGCTTTTCTTTTATCTCCAGGACCACCCAGAATGGCTCTATAATTGCTATCTAGATATGCAAACACTGGTTGTTCTTTGTAAGCCACAAGATAAAAATGAGGAAGGAGGACAAAGAAAACCCCTTACCAGTGACAAGGCTCCTGTCCCTACTGCTCCACCCTCTACCCAGCCTTATGAGCCACCCCAACATTTGGGATCTCCTAATGGATGTTTCCCCCTTCAACAGGCAGTGGTAGGAAGAGGACGAGTCTATGCTCCCTTCCAGTTATCAGATGTAAAGGAGACTAAAAAGTGATCTGGGTAGCTATACTGATGCCCCAGACCAGTATATCCAAGCCTTTGTTTCTGTGATCCAAACCTATGACTTGGCCTAAAAGGATGTCATGCTGTTACTGGACCAAACCCTTACCTTCCTGCAAAAGCAGCGAGTTTTGGCCCAGGCCACCCAAATGGAAGATGATTTCCAACTCCAATGGACCCCTATGACTTCAGCCCCAGGGAATGAGGAAATAAATATGCCCATGCCCATGGGGGCACAAGCAATCCCCTTGGCAGATCCACATTGAGATCAAAAAGATCTAGAGGATGAATGGAGGAAGTGCCACTTTATTTACCTAGTAGTGGAGGGATTAAAAAGGGCCAAGGTTAAGTCACTAAACAATTCACAGGTGACTACTGTACAACATGGCCCTGATAAATCTCCCTCTGCCTTTTTTACAGCATCTCTAGAATGCTATCCAAAAGCATACCACAGCGGACCCAGAGTCACAGATGGGAGAGGTTCTATTCAAAGATAAATTTCTAACTCCCAGATATGCATAAAAACTCCAAAAGTCTGTGGCTAAAGGAGAAAAATCTTTGGACCAACTGATGTAGCTTGCTACCTTGGTGTATTACAACCAGGACTTAACTAAAAAGAGAGATAAAGATAAGAAACACTAAGACTTTATTGCTGTGCTCAAGAAGATCCCCAACCAACAGGGCCTCACTACCAGGACATGGTGCCAATGTGGACAGGAAGGACACTTCCATACAGAGTGTCAAAGAAGGGGGCAGCCTGGGAAGTAGAGCTGCCCTGGTCCCCTCTGGGACCATGCCCCATATGTAAAGGCAACCATTGGAGGTGTAAGTGCCCTCATTTCCAGATGGAAGGTGGGGTGCCACCTCCCTTGGATTGATGGGTCCTGGGGCCTCCTATCCAAGCTCCACTGTTTGATATCAAAACTGAGGAGCCTTGTGTTACCATCATGGTATAGAAGTGAAAGGTCATTTTCCTCCTGGACAGTTGAGCCCACTTGCATGTCCTCCCTTTCTCTCCAGGTCCCAAGTCCAAAAATAAAATAGTTTTTTCAGGCATATCTGGCCAGCCTCTTGAGTGTTATTTCACCCAGCCACTGTCTGTTTCCTGGGGAACCCCCACTTCTGTCACTCTTTCCTTGTGGTCCCTAAAACTCCAACACCCCTTCTGGGGAAAGACTTACTGCCCCAACTCAAAGTCCAAATGTACTCCCCAAAAGCTCAATACTACTCCATGCTAGATCTAAAGGACGCCTTCTTCTACATTCCTCTACATCCTGACAGTCAGCCTCTATTTGCCTTTAAAGACCCCACTTACAACAGCCAGCTAGCCAATTCATGGTCCTTCTGAGGCAACATACAGAGCTGGTCTCCTTGGGCTCTACCTCTGGCTGCCCCCCTTTTTGATGCTCCTTCTAATATTACTATTTGGGCTTGTATAATACATGCTCTTTCTAAGTTTATATCTTGACAGGTGCAAAAGATAAAAGTCCAACTCTTAGTCACAAAATACTCACCTCTGCCTATGCATGAACCCTCCATCCTATTCTATCAGAATCCCCTGGAGACCACATGGGCCAACCCCTGAGATGAGTGCCCTTACCTCCTCTCCCTCTTCTGCCCCACTGTCAGCAAGAAGCAGCTAGATGGGTCATCAATTCTTTTCCCCAACAGCAGTTGGGTGTTCATCTCAGAGGGGGGACTTGTTGGAGCTGCGGGATCAGAAGACAAAAATGAGCCAGTGCCCCCATCCCCCATAAGAGCACTGTGAACCCTACATACTGTAAGGGGACATGCAGTTTCACAATTTATGCCCCCTGAGGATGCCTTAAAATGCCACAAGGCTGATAAACAGGAGGCTTTCACAGAACTGTGTATATGTTCCTACAAGGATATATTAAGAGACCACTCCACTCTTGACTCCTGCACCTCCCCTCCCTGGCAGAGTTTGTTTCTACAAAGATAGATCAAAAAGCCACTCCACCCCAACTCCAACTCCCTTCCCCAACAAAAAGGACCAAATAAAAAACCCCTCTATGTAAACAACAGTGAGCCACTGGTTTCAGGGCTCCACTGCACTGTTCTAGCTGTAGCCTTTCCTTTCTCTCTAAAAAAATCTTACTTGTATGCTGACCTTGTTGTCTCATGAGTCAGTTTGCTTCCTCTCTGGGCAATTTTTTGGCTAGTGAAGGCAAGGGCCTTTTCCACAACAACACCTCCACCCCATGTGCTTCCCACATAGGATGCCTCCCCACCCCCACTTTCCACTGTGCCCAAAGTTGGCTCACACCACTGTATGGCTGTTTCCACTGGAAGGCTCCTACCACCATACAGCTCACTCCACAGTGTGGCTCCTACCAGGGCAAGGCTTCCTGCAGGCTGGGTTCCCTCCTGAGCACAGGACTACCACTGCCCACATGCCCAACACTGCCCAACACAAGACACTTCCTTCCTAATGGATCCCTACCTTCAACCAGCCTTCCTCAGAAAAGACACTTCCTCCACACCCAAGCCCTAATACACCCCAAGCATATGTGGAGGCGGTGTCCTTCTGAGTGGCAGTGTCCTCATAAGGGAGGTGTTGAACATGGAGCAAGTGTACTTCCAGAGGGTGGTGTCACTAGTTGGGGAGGAAAGAGGGTTTAAATTGATGCCAGGCATGGCTCCTGTGCCCTTGGGTTGCCAGACTTCAAACGTCCTTTCTCACTCCAATTCATTTCTTCTCATCTGCTGTGACCTCTACATACATCCCAGGGACCTCTGTGGTGCAATCCACTTCAGCAGATGCGCAGTAGGTGACATCTCTCTCCAACTCTTTCTAGGAAGCTAACTTACCCAATCTCAAAGCTAGGACCTAGAGTGAACCTGGAGTTGTCTTGGGCACCTTCTGCTCTACTATGAACTCTTCAAGAGCAGGGATGTGTCCTTCTTGTTTCTCCTGCAGTGTTGTCCATGGGCAATTTACTTAAACTGTTGGTTCTCCAGTTTCCCCACCTGCCAAGCTAGACTATTAATATTTCATAAGTGTTATGAACATTAAGAGAAAATGCTATCCAACCTTGACCAAAATATCATTATGTGATGGATTGCATACATGATGGTAGTCCCATAAGATTCTAGCTCCTTATGGTGTCAGATCCTTCTTTGTGTAAGTACACTCTACAGAGTTTGAACAACTATTTGATAACCTAGCAATGCTTTTCTCAGAACATATTCCCATTACTAAGTGATGCATGATTATGTATTTAAGAACCAAGCACAGGGACTACCAAGAAAATTAGCTCAACAAATATTTATTGGACATAAATTCTATGTTAGGCATGGTGGCCTTGTGCCAGATGTTAAATAAGTCACATGTATCCATCACCAAGTTTATTATACTAGATAAGCCTGAAATGGGACATGCACTTATAATTGATAAAGATGATAAAAGACACCCAGAGCATTCAGCAGTTACTATGCTGTACCACTTGGTATATTCCTTTTTATCTTTAACTTTTCACTTTGAATAAATAATGACAGATTCAGAGGTTGTTGACAAAATGGTACAGATTTCTCTTACATTCTTCATCCAACTTCCCCCCAATGGCTACATCTTGCATAATTATAAATAAGGGAATTGACATTATATAGATCTACAACACCTAAGATTTTCCTGCACTCACTCCTATGTGTGTGTGTGTGTCTGTGTATGTGTGTGTGTGTGTAGTTCCATGCCATTTTATACATAGGCAGATTTCCTGTAACTACCACCACAATCAAGATACTGTTCCATCTCCCTCATATATTGTCCCACTCCTGCATAGCAATCACTAGCAACCACTACTCTGTGCTCCATCACAATAATTTTACTGTGAGAATGACATATAAACAGAAGTACACACAATGTAACATTTGGCATTTACTTTTTGTTAAACCCAGCACATTTCCCTTAAGATGTGGTTACTGTTTTAACAGTCATTTGAGCTTCATAATTTCCCCCCAAAATGTGTTTCCTCCAACTTTACAATAGAATAAACTGAAGTATGGACAGATCACATGTCTGTGATCATTCACATGACTGGGAAGAGGCAATATGAAAATTGAAGTCACATATGACCCTATAATGTGACACAACCACAGTAACTACAGCTTTGCAATGGGTCCTTTTTATTCAAGGACAAATTCTGAGAGTTATGGGATGGGATTCAGAGGGGTAAGCATGTTGAGTAGGTGAGATAGAGAGACTTCCTTTAAGTCCTGGGGTTTGGTGGATGTTAAAAGTTTGTTAAATGTTAAATGTGATTGAATTGATTTTTTCCTCCATCTGTTTTTCTAAACTGTGAGATTTCCCCAATCCAGTTCCTTTTAATCTTTTAACCATGGCCTGTGAGGGCCAGACTTCATCTCCTGTCTATCTGCTATGGTACATTTAACTATGCAGACCCTTCACCTGGCTTTGGGCTTCTAACCTGCTTCTGCTGTGTCTTAACATCATGTGTTATTTCTTATATGGCTTTAACCTCTTCATGTTCTAACTAATGTAGCCTGCTTAACTGCTTCAAACCCTGGCATAAAACCCTTGGTCTGGGTCTTCAGAAGATGTCTTAAAGTCTAGACCCTAACTGACTCAGATGTGGACTCCTTTTCTTCTCCCCTGCTACAGCAGTGGTTCCTGTCCATGTGCTGTTCACCTTCAACCTCACCATCTCCATCCTGGAGTTTGAGGAAGACATGCATCATCTGGGCTCCTGGAAGTTCAATACCATAGAGAGAATTCTGCAGTACCTTGTGACAGCCCCACCCACCACACCCTGACTAGTGCCAGCCACACTCATCATCCCTGCCAGCTCCATCCTGTCAAAGCTTCAGCTTCTCCTGACTATCCTAAGTGGTTCATTCTCACTTCTCTCTTTCCTCACAGCTCAAACCTTTGCTAAAAAACAGCAGTCTGGGATCCCTCTAATCAGGCTGTAGACTAGCCTCACTCAGGTTAGATCCTCCACAGGAAAGACTTAGCTCAACAGGTGGATGAGACCATAAGCTCTGTTCTCCCTGACCATCCATACTGCCAACCACTACAGTCCATGAAGACTAAGTGACAACACCAGCAGCTAATTATTACTAAGAGCCAAGCCACTGCACTATGTCATTTATAGCTAATATTTCATCAGTACAAGCAATAACCTCATGAAGCAGGAACAGAAGGGGAAAATGAGGCTCAGAGGAAATAAGTGGATCATGTCAGGTCACACAGAGAAACCCTAGGTCCAAAAATACAAACATACACATACACAGACATCATACAGATACATACCCTATCGTATATTCCTTAGTAAAAACCACATACTATATACATACATTATATGGTAGTTATGTGAATATACTTGTAAAAATAGTTATATAAAAGTTTTATGTAGGGTTGAGGACATGGCTCAATTGTAGAGTGCTTGCTTAGCATGTGTAAGGCATTGGGTCCAATCTCCATGAGCAGAAAAACGAAAATTGTTGTATGTAACTAGTTTAATATTAGAAATAATGGGCTGGAAATGTAGCTCAGTGGTAGAGTATTTGCCTGAATATTAGGAATAATTATAATGTACAAAAGGTATATTAGTACCATCTATAATATTATATAATATGTTGCATAAAAACATAATCTGTAAAATATAAGCAATCACATTTCATATTAAAGTTATATGTATTTAGTTTAAAATTTAATTTTATTATGAATATAATATATTATATTTTAAATTATATAACACATAATTGTATTTTATATAATATATATAGTATATAATAGGTATAATAGTCACGGTGGGAATTAAGCAATATGAATCCATGGGATTGTGTTTTGGTTTGTTTGTTTTGCAGTACTAAGGACTGTTTGCTAGGCAAGTGCTCTACCACTTGAATTATATTCTGAGCTCCACAGGGGTGCTTTGAAGATGAAATGGGCCTGCTGCATCACAAATACTGAATAAATGGTGGTTGTTATTCTACTAAAATGACTGCATAACTTGTAGAGGATCAGGGAGCTGACATATTCATGAGGGATATATTCATAAAGGATTAGCAAGAAGAATGAAGTTTTTCTCCATGCAATCTATTCAACAACAGCATTCCTAAGTTAACTTGTTTGTGAGTTGGTTAATTGTGTTAATTAGAGAGTTGATCTTCATATGCATTGGTTTCTGGCACATGGCAACTGCACAAATCTATTCTCAACAAACAGGCCTGCTGGTTTGGACTCTTCAAAGAGTTGGGGAAGTATTTAGAAACCAGGGGCCAACTATAGGTTTCAGAGCTAAGACCCAAATAATGGTTTAAGATGCTGGGTTGTGGAGCTAGGATAGTAATTCAAAGAATTCTCAGGGGAGTATGATGACTGAGATCCATCAGGAGTAAGTGCTGGGCTTCTTTGGGACATGTCACCTGTGTATGCCACACCTCCTCCTGCCTCCTGTGATCATAAGAATCAACACATCTTCAGCGAGGAAAATTCCTACCTGTGGGACTGGAGAAGGGGCTTGGCACCTCTGTAGAAATGGTGGCCACCATAGAACCTGGAGAGAAAAAAAATCAAAGTGTTTGCACTTGGGCCCCCAAGTGAAAATAAAAGCATACCTAATGCTTTTTAGGGTATAAAATCCCCATTTCTTTTGGGTTGGAGGTGGGTTGAAAGTGTGAAGTTGAAACAGTGGACCTTGACTTCTTTCATTCCAATGTGTTGGTACTTACAGGAGATGGTGGAGGTTGATTAAGGCTCAAAATACTCAGTCGTGGGGGTGGTGGACAGGATCTGGTGGGTGTATCCTGAAGAGATAAAGAGATTGTGAAGAGAGGGTAGAATAAGGGAAGGAGGCCTGGGAGGGGTGGATGTGGCCTCTGCTCACCATTGACATAGAGACTGTCCCTGTTTAGGCTGTAAGGACCCAGCCAGGGGATGCCATGGGTCAGTTCCTGTACTCTCTGTACATCCAGAGCCTGTGGGGTCAGAGCAATAGGTGCACACAGTATAAAACCCTGTAGCTGTTTTATCATTCTGAGGCTTGGGGAGGGCAGGTGAAAGGAAGTGACAATAAATGTATTCTCTAGAGAGGGATCCTGAGATCCCTCTTTTTGTGCAAAATTAGGAATGAAAGGGGAGAATTCAGAATGGATGAGCAGAGAAGTTCAATCCTGCTAAAAGTATGAAGGATCTGAAGTCATCTATGGGGGAAGATGGTCGCATTAGGAGACACCTTGATTCTGGATCCATTGCTTCCTGGATTTCACCCCTGCAGAGGACATGAGGGTGTCCAGGAAGAAAGTTGGTTGAACTTGGCCTAGAAGCACTTGGGGCAGCACTGCCTGGTATTCATAGGATTCACCTGAGAAATGTCAGGCTGCAGCCAGAGTACAGGGTTCCAACACTGGTTTTCTTGAACAAGGGTCTGAGCTGTGGAGGAAGGGGAGAGGGGTGAGTAGGAGGGCTGAGAGAGAAGGGACAGGGCAGAAATGAGGTGAGCAGGGCTTGCATCTCTGGTGCTGGATGTGGTGGGTGTGGCTTAGATCTGTGGGCAGGGCTGTGGGCAGTGGGTGGGGCTCTCACCAGGTTCTGTAGCATTCTCTCTGTGGCACTGAACTTCCAGGATCCAGGATGATGTATGTCCTTCTCGTACTCCATGTTAAGAATGGTGAAGTTGATGGTGAAAGGCACCAGGAGAGGGCCTAACACTGCAGTGGGGGCAGGGGAAAGACTTGCACTGAACCTGTTCTTGATCTGTGAATTTAAGCATGGGATATGTAGGTTTCTTGCATTGGGGCAGATGTTCTTCTAGGAAGGGCAGTTTCCTCAGGAAGAAGATCCCAGACTTCAGCACCACTGAGGGTACTGATGATGAGTAAGATTGTTCTATTGAGGTTAGTACACCATCAAACTGAAAGCAAGTATTTGTGATAGTGGGCTAAAATTTCAGACATGATAGTTTTGTAAATGTTGGTTTAATACAAATTGTTTCTGTAGCTGTACTAAAATATACTTGAAAGAACAACTTACATGGCATCCTTACCGATTAGGCCTTCTTTCAAGTGCTTTGCTTACATTAGATTCATTGTATTGGACAGAGAGAGTATTATGAAATTTTAAAAAGTGAGTTGATGGCAACTAAACAGTCTTCCCCAAGTAACATGATGTCTCCATTGCAGAAAGCAATTTGAATTCAGGCCATACTATAGGAGTATTTCTTTTTCACTTAATATATGTGAGGCTGTGTTGTTGTAATTGATTCTAATTCTTTTTACCACTGACAACATTTTCAAGTGTTGCATCATGATCCAGATTTCAACATTAACCCTGTGATGTTCACTATGATAATGTTTCATAACACAACAATCTTTAGGGAATTTTATGTCACATTATACAACTGCTCACTGTGCAAGTACAAATAAGAGGTCAACAACTATTGAATTCTAGTGGTGGACAGATTGTCTTTGCACTATTTCCACATATTTGCTTTTTCTTTTTTTTTGATAGTTTAATACAAAAACATTAGAGAGGGGGTGGAGTCAAAAATAGACAAAATATTATTTCAATATTGAAATGACCTTGTGGATCCCAGATTTTCAATGATTTGAACCATTCTTAAAATTCTACTGAAAGGAAATGACTGCATTTCTTGTAGACGACCAAGTATCTGATAAACATCTATATTCAAACAGAAAATATTTACAGTAGATTATCAAAAGAGAATAAAATCTTATCTGTTTAGTCTATTAATCAAGAGTATTCCTTATAACAAGCTTGGGTCAATGGTTAGTTGTGCAAATTAAGAAGTTTGTCTTTGCTGAGCTGGTTTCTGGTACACTAACCACTGCATCAAATCTATTTCCCAGTAATCTGTGTGAGGGATTGTATTCTTTCAAGGGTTGGGGGTAAGATTTAGATGTCATTGGCCAATTATAGATTTCAGAAAGAGGCTACACAGAATGGCATACGATGCTGAGTTCTGGGGGAGGGACCAGTATTTAAGGAATTCTGAGAGACCTGGGGAGACCCTGTGAGATCTACTGGGTTTTCTGGAATATGTCACCTACTGCACTCCTTCTCTTGACTCCTATGATCCAAGAACCACTGGGAGCATCCTCAGAGAAGAGAATTCCTACCTGTGGGACTGGGTAAGGGATGTATCCCTGTAGAAATAGTGGCCACTGTAGACTCTGAGGAGAAAAAAACCTAAGTGTGGCAGTGAGACTCCCATCACCTTGAAAATATCAAGAAGGGAATACCCATGCTGGGACTTTTTAGGGTGTAAGTCCCTGTTCCTCCAAGGCTGCAGGTGGGCTGTGGGTGTGAAGTGGGCTTTTGACTTCTTTCATTCCAAAAAGCTGGGATGTACATGGATGGTGCAAATTATGAAGGTCAGAATACTCACTCATTAGGGTGATGGACAGGATCTTTAACTCTGCAGAGTTAAAGAAAGGGTGAAGACAGATGGGATGTGGTAAGGAAAAAAGAGGCATGGAAGGGAAGGATGTGGAGTCTGATACATCAGAGCACATGTGGCCTTTTCTCACCACTGACATAGAGACTCTCCTGGTCCAGGGTGTAGGATCCCAGCTGGGTGAAGCCATGGATCAGCTGGCTCAGCTCCCAGTAAAGCTGCTCACTCTTGAGCCCACAGCCAGTGGAGTCAGGGCAGTGGGTGCAGACAGCATCCACTCTGTGACTGCTCCATCTTTCTCAGGTCTGGGGAGGGCAGGTGCGAGGAAATGACAAGAAATAGATTCCATATGGAGGGAATGTGAGAAACCTGTGATAGGTGAGGAAGGGTCCAGAGGAAATGAGAAAGCTGATGGAGACTTAGTTTCTCTTAGTGCACTGGCTTCCAGCCATCTTGGAATCTGGATCAGTTATGTATTCAAGAATTTGTATTAATGAGAAGACTCATACTTGCCTTCTCATGGCATAGAGACTGTAGAACTCATTTGAGATAGTTTGAGACAGGAGAGTCCAGCATTGGAACAAAGTTGTGTTTTCTTTAAAGAAATCCTGGCTATAGAATTTAAGCCTGAAGGAAATGGTCTTACATTGCAAAGTGAGGAAGGGGAAGAGGGAATTCAAAATGAATCAGAGGTCCAATCCTGCTAATGGTGTGCAGGAACTAAGGACATCTGAGGAGGCAGGGTAGTAGGATTAAGGAACACCTTGGTGCTGGAGACAGTAACTCTTAAATTATACCCTTGAAGAGGACATCCAGAAGGAATCAGGAAGGAAGCTGACTAAATTCCTTGGCCTCAGAGCAACCTGCTTTCTATTCATAGGACTTGTCTGAGAAGAGTCAGTCTTCAGTCAGAGTATAGGGCAAAACACTGTTTTTCTTGAACAAGAGCCTGAGCTGTTGAGGAAGAGGACATGGGTGAGTAGGAAGGCTGAGAGAGAAGGAGCAGGACAGAGGAAAGGTGGGCAGGACTTGCATTTTTGTGTGATGTGGGGAGTGTGGTTTAGATTTGTGGGCAGGGCACATGCAGTTGGCAGGGATCTCAGCAGTTTCTGCAGGATTCTGTCTGTGTCACTGAACTTTCAGGATCCAGGATGACACATGTCCTCCTCAATACTCCAGGTTAAGGATGGCGAAGTCGGTGGTGAATGGCACCAGGAGAGGACCTGAGGCAGGAGTGTAGGTGGGAGAAAGACATACACTGAGCCTGTTCTTGTTCTGTACACTTGGGGATGAGACAGCCCTTATATGCATCTCCTGCATCTGGGCAGTTCATCCTATAGGACCAACAGTGTTCTCAGAGAGGAGTCCCCTGACATCATCACCAACTGAGGGTACTAAGGATGAGTAGGATTGCTCTATGGAGGTACTTACACTATCTAGCAGAAAACAAACATCTTTGACCCTCATTGGATAAAATTTGTATAGAAATCTTAAGTTTTGAGTCTTCGCTTAATAAATATCATTTATCTGAAATCCACATATTCATTAAAATAGTCTGCAAAGAAACAGGTATTATTTATGTGTCAGAACCCCGTTTTTGGTACTAGGTGTTGAAATCAGGCCTGTCTGCTTACTAGGCAGGCCTCTGTAACTAGAACTCCAGCCCATTTTCTCAGGTTATTTTGGAGATTGGGTCTCTCTTTATGCCCAGGCTGACCTAGATTGAGATCCTTCTATTTTTTTGCTTCCATAGTCATTGGGATGACAGATAAGTGCCACCACATCCAGCTTTTTTCCCTTTAAAGGGAGTCAACTTACAATTTGATTGGAACTGTGATTCTTTCAATCTCAACCTCCCATGGAGCTTAGGATGACAGGTGTATTTCACTGTGCCCAGCTATTAGTTGATATAGGGTTGTTGGAGCCAGCTTGGCCATTTTTCTGGGATTTACTATATGTCTGAAATGTACCTTGGTTTCCCCACTCTGAGTTTGCAAGCAGATTTCTGCTAGCACTGCAATATTGCATGCCTCTGGGTAGCCCTCCAATGTTTCCTGTAACTGTACCCACATTCTATAGGGGGGGTGGGAGCCAAATTCTGTAACAAGTTTGTTTTCCTGTTACTGACCCATATATTGCAAAAACCTGCAGAGTATATAACCCATCTCCTGACACTGATCAGGATCCAGGGCTTTGAGAAATGATCTCCCCTGAATCTGCTAGCATAATAAAATCCCTGCTTCCTGCAAAGTGGTCTCAGTGACTTTGTTTCCTGCAACATTCCTGGTACATTGGCCTGGAGTGGGAGAGACCAAAGTTGGCATTTTTGCCTCCTTGGCTGTCAGGCTGTGGCCCAACTCCTGGTGATGGATCCCTGCCAAGGCACCAGTGGACACAGTCCAGACAGCTAGGGAAGTCTCCCATGGAGACCAAGGCCTCACATTTGTGTATGCCAATGGAACCTGGGTAGAGATCTCATAAACCAGTTAAATTTTGAGTGGAGCCCGTCTGAGACAGGTAGGACCTGAGTCCATCAAAATAGACCTCTCCATGAGAGGGTGGAAGAGGGGCCTGATCATGCCCTAGGTATGCACTAATACCCCTGAATCTGGATCTTTGGTATTTATAGTTATTCAGGAGAAAGCTGTGATACCTTCCAGACTAGATTTGTTGGGTTAGATGAATGTGTGATGTGCAACTGAGAGTATGAAAAGAGTGTGACTTCTGTCACCCCATGGTGTGTGTTCATTTCCAGAAGCCAGGGATGCTCTAATTTGGTCTTGGGTGACCCCCTTGGGGCACTGGTTCAGGGTTTATATGGACTTGCTTTGGCTAAGAGGTGCCTGAAATATTGGCACAAGGAGAAAGGCCAGGGACAAACAAAGTAAAAGTTGTCTGTCTTCCCTTTGTGTTGGAGATTGAAGACTGTGTACCTCATTTTCAAACTCCCTGATCCTTGTACATTTTCTCAATATGGGTGGGAGCAAAGTAAAAAGAGTCCTTTACAATGTATGCTTGACAACTTCAAGAAAGGTACACAAGTGATTCTTGGGTGGGGCTCACATCCCAGAATCTTTGGAAATTCTGTCAAATAGATTGGGTGTTCTTTAAAGCTGGATGGCCTCCCAGGGATCTCTGGATTGAGAGACCATTTTTAGGGTTTATCAGGTAGTGACAGGTACACCAGTTCACCCTGACCAGTTCCCCTATATAGCCATATGGCAGACATTAGCAGCTCATCCTCCTTCTTGGCTTATGAGATGCTTTGAAGACAATTGTAAGATTATGATGGCAAGGTCAACAAATACTGGGACTATGAAAAGAAAGGAAAAGAGAGAAAAGGCTCCTCCCCTGGTACTCCAGGATGGACCCAACATGTTTCCACCACCATATACCCCAGTTTATCCACCCACGCCTTGGACATCCCCCACCAGATCCCACAACAGACTCAGAACCTGAGGACTCAATAGACCCCCCCCTTTTCCTCCCACATCAGGAGTTTCAACCAGCCCCCCTGTGCAGTCTGGAGCTCACCCAAAAACCCACTCATCAGCTTGGGCAGCATTCCAGATGCCCTTCAGGGAAACCAGAGGGCCCATGTGGTACAATCCAAAGAGCAAATTACAGGAATGTGGGCCCTTGTTCATTTATCAGCTCTTCACCACTACAGACCTCCTAAACTGAAAAAATCATACCCCCTGTACACTGAGAAGCCACAGGCCATGGTTTACTTGATTCAGTCTATCATCCAAAACCACAATCCAATCTGGCAGGACTGTAGACAATTGATCCAAATGCTCCTCAGCACAGAGGAATGGAGAAGAGTTGTGTAGGCAGCCCTACATTGGTTTGAGACTCAAGCCCCCACTGGGACAAATGATGTGTGAGCCTATGCCCAGACAGCTTTTCCAGAAGTTGAACCTGCATGGGACCCAGATGAAGCAGAAGAGAATATACATAGATAGAGAGAGGCTCTGATGGCAGATCTAAGAGAAGGGGAAAAAAAGCCATAAACATGAACAAAGTCTCAAAGATCTTACAGTATAGTTCTATGAGAGATTATGTGAAGCATACTGTCTACATTCTCCCTTCAATCTTGAGGCCCCTAAAAATCAGTGAATGATCAATGCTGCCTTTGTGGGGAAAGCACAGAGGGCTATTAGAAGAAAGTTACAAAAATTAGAAGGACTTACAGTCATGAATGTATCCTAGCTCCTGGAAGTGGCAAATAAGATGTTTGTCAACTGAGACCAGGAGGCACAAAAGGAGGTGGAATGAAAAATAAAGAAAAAGGTACCTCCTGGCAGTGGCATTGAATGGACAGGATAGGGGTCACAACTCCAGTTGGGGTAGAGGCTGAGGAAGAGGCAAAGGGGGGCCCTCAGAAAACTCCCCACAAGCATGGCCCCAGGAATCAGAGCCCCTAAAGAAGAATCAATGTGCTTTCTGTTGCCAAGAGGGACACTGGAGAAGTGAGTGTCCACAGCTCCAGCCCAGGCATGGAGAGACAAGAGAAAAAGAAGACTTTGTGGGGCTCTCAGGCATTGAGAAGGCTGATGATTAGGGCCTACCAGGCTCTATTCTCCTTGGTCCCCTAGAGCCCATGATCCATATGTGAGTAGGGGGCCAACCTGTAAATTTCATGGTGAGCACAGGCTGAACATTTGGTGGTGACCCAATAGGTGGTGCCAATTTCAACAAGACACCAAACAACTGTGGAGGCTACAGGGACCCAAACCTGACACCCATTTCTCCAGCCCTGAAAATGTACTCTGGGAGGGCATCTTGTGACTCATGAGTTTCTCTATATACCTGAATGTCCAGTGGCACTGATGGGCCAAGACCTGCTAATCAAACTGCAGGCCCAAATCAGTTTTCCAGAGGATGGACAGCAGCTTTAAGCTTGGCTCAGGGCCCCCTAGGGTCTTAGTCCTTATAACTCCCCAGGAAAAGGAATGGAGATTATATTCAATAGAGACTGCTTTAAAAGGGCCAGAGGTGCCCTTTAAGGTACTGGGAGTATGAGCAGAAGACACTACCCCAGGGCTAGCTGCCAATATTCCTCCAGTGGTAATAGAGATGAAGCCAGGAGTCATCACCAATAAGGGATATCCCACCACCTCCAGAGACTCTTAAACTATGAAATTCTAAGACCTTGTCAATCTGCCTGGAATACTCCCTTGCTGCTAGTTCAGAAGCCAGGCACCAATGATTACCACCCAGTACAAGATCTCTGGACAGTCAATCAAGCAGCAGTAACTCTGCACCTGGTGGCTCCAAACCTGTACATTTTTCTGGTCTTGATGCCAGCTGAAGCAACCTGCTTCCCATGTTTAGACTTAAAAGATGCATTAGGTTGGCACTTGTGAGCAACCCATCTTTGCCTTCCAATGGGAGGATCTCCCATCGGGGGGGCAATAGCAATTAATCTGGACCTGTTACCTACAAGGCTTCAAAAACTCCCCAACAAAGGGCTGGTGGAGTGGCTCAAGTAAAAACTCCCCAACAATCTTTAGAACTGCCCTGGCATCAGACTAATGGGCATATGTAGCAGAGGAAGCTGGGTGCATTCTCTTACAATATGTGGATGACCTCCTCCTTGAAGGAGCTAACTGCCAGGACTGTGTTAAAGGGACAGAGCTCTTACTCCAACTTTTATGGGAAGCTGTACACAAGTTATCCCAAAAGAAGGCTCAGCTCTGTCAATACCAAGTCAAATATTTAGGATTCCACATCTCCCAAGGTCAGTGGAGCCTGGTGCAGAATAAAAACAAGCTGTCTAATCAGTCACAGCTCTGACCACAAGAAAACAGATCAGCAAGTTCTTTGGAGCAGCTGGGTTCTGCCAAATTTGGATACTAATTTCTCATTGCTAGCAAAACCTTTGTAAGAAGCCACAAAGGGGGGTGAATGGGAGCCCCTAATCTGGGAGTCTGAACAACAGCAGGCTTTGCATGCCATCAAGGAGGCATTAGTCAGTACTCCTGCCCTGGGACTTCCAGATGTGAAGAAGCCTTTCTTTCTCTATGTGCATGGGAGATACAGAATGGCAATTGGAGTCCTGATCCAATACCTGGGCTCATCAGCTTGTGGCTTATCTCTCCAAGCAATTGGATTCAGTGGAAAAAGGATGGCCTCCCTGCTTGTGAGCTCTTGCAGTCACAGCCTTGCTGGTATCAGAGACAGAAAAGTTAACACTGGGAGGGCAAGTAACTGTCTGGGTCCCACATTCTGTTGTGACTCTAATGGAATACAAGGGACAGTATTGGATAACAAATGCCAGGATGGTCAGATACCAGAGTATGCTCTGTGAAAATCCACAAGTGAAGCTAGAGGTTGTCTGGACTTTTAACCTGGTGACCCTCCTCCCATTGGCTGCAGGGCCTCCAGAGCATGACAGTGTTGAGGTGATTAATGGAGACTTCTCAAGCCACCCTGACCTCTGTGACCAGCCCCTAGCTCAGCCTGACCTCCAGCTGTTCACAGACAGGAGCAGTTTCCTTAAAGAAGGAACAAGATATGGTGGTTATGCAGTAGTAACTCTAGACTCAATCTTAGAAGGTCAGACACTGGTTCTGGGCACATCAGCACAAAAGGCAGGGCTCATTGATCTGACACTAGCCCTCCAACCGGCAGTTGGGAGGACTGTTAACATATACACAGACTGTAAAGATGCTTTTACCAGTCTTCATGTACATGGTTCTATATACAAAGAAAGAGGACTGATTACTTTAGGAGGAAAAGATATAAAATATGGGTTGGAGATTCTCAAGCTCCTGAAGGCAGTATGGATCCCCCCAAAAGTTAGCTGTTATGCATTGTCTAGGGCATCAAAAGGTCAAGACTCCAGTAGCATTGGGAAATTAGAGAGCAAATCAGGAAGCTCGTACGGCAGCTCTCCAGGCTCCACCTGCCCAGTCCACAGCTGTAACAGCTGCACTTATTCTGACCCCATTGGCAGAATGTGTTCTTCATTACACCATCATAAATGTGAGTGGTTCACCCAAGAAGAAGAAAAATATTAGAAAGGGGTATGATATCAGCTTGCAATTGGACAAATAGTGATCCCAGAGACACTAGCCCCCACCTTCATAAAGAATGCTCATCAAGACTCTCATATGGGGAAGCTGGCCCTTGAGCAGCTGCTGAGCCAGCATTTCTATCTCTCTTGCCTCACTAGCCTAGCCAGCAAAATTTGTAAGCAATGTGAAATATGTGCCCAAAATAACCCAACAGGGGTCACTCCCTAAACTGGGTGTGCAGTACGTGGGTGGTTCCCCTTTTGAAGATTCGGAAATAGACTTCACTGAGCTGCCTCAAAAGATGGGCTATAAATATCTTCTGGTAATTGTGAGCTCATTTTCTGGGTAGGTAGAGGCTTTCGCCACCTGAACAGAGGAGGCCCAAGAAGTGGTCTGTACCTTACTAACAGAAGTAATTCCCAGGTGTGGGATCTCCATTTCCATTGGATCAGACAATGGACCAGCTTTTGTGGCAGAAGTTGTTAAATAACTGACAAAGAGGCTAAAAATAACCTAAAACCTTCACACAGCATATTGGCCAGGGAGTTCAGGCAAAGTTAAGAAAATGAATTGGGCACTAAAAACTCAGATGAGTAAACTCTGTCAGGAGACACACCTGACATGGGAACAGATCTTTCCATTAATTTTACTTAGGGTCAGGTGTAGCCCCACCAAACAGACTGGATTCTCACCCTATGATATTCTCTACAGAAGGCTACCCCCACTAATAAAGGACATTAAGGGAGATTTAAGAGAGATAAGAAATCTAACCTCACTCCAGCAGATGCATGGTTTGGGAGAAGTGATCAAGAACCTACACTGCCATATTTGAGAGAGACTCTCTATTAGCTTAACCACTGTTGTGCATTCCTTTAAAGCAAGTGACCAGGTTTGGATAAAGGAGTGGAATCTTCAGCATCTCCAGCCTAGGTGGAAAAGGCCCTGTTCAGTGATCCTGACTACCCCCATGGTAATCAAGGTGGTGAAGATCACCCTGTGGATCCACCACACCTGCCTAAAGAATGCAGCTCCCAAGTGGAAGAGTCAACTGGACTCCAGTGATCCACTCAAATTGACCACGAGGAGGGGATCTTCAGCCTTGCCCTAGTCACAAACCAGGAACTGATTAGTCAATGCATGGCAGAAGCTTGAGGAATTAACTGGACAGTTAATGGACTGTTGTTTCTCATAGACAGTGTTCTGTGGTGATGCTTGAGTTCTGCCATCCCTTACCTATCTCTCTTTTGGGTATTGTAACCTTGTTTTGGTCAGTAGAAATAACAGTAACTTCCCCAGCAGGATGGAGCCAAATCGAAAGGCTCTTTCCGGCAGATTTTTCCTCCTGCTGAAAAGATGTGGTGTTGTTTTTGGTTGTTTCTATCCCTGGTTCCTTTTGGAAATCTAAAACCCTTGTCCTGTGAGTTGTTCATACATAATACTTGGACTAGGGATCCTATTACCAGAAACTTGCTATTCCATAGCTATTACTCCTGTGCAGGTACTGTTATTGGATCATGTTTTCACAACAGTACTACTTTCTCAGTGTGCTCTCACGACAATTAGCATACCTGCTTTGACTCTGTGTATGCTCCCTCAAAAGAATGGCTAGAGGTCCAACACACGAGAGGGCCCCTAATTACCCGGACTCATATTACTAACCCCCATCTGCCAATATTGGTCTATTTTTATGCCTGTGTAACAGCTAGTTATAATGGTGATGCCGATGTCTCCAGTGTACAACCCTCTCATGGGTAAGAAAACAAATACATGTGTAAAAAAACAGACAACTGGACAGAAATATGGCTGTTATGGGAAGACACCTGTGTGCTCTTTTTGGGAATGTGTAATTTGGGCCACATGGGCTGAAGCCTGTGAAAACAACAAGTCTGCTATTCTCCAAAAGGGAGTTGCCCCACCTAACTGTTCCTAGGGAGACTTCAATCCTGTCAATTTCACTGTGCTTAAATTCACAGACCCCAGGTGAAATTGGGAAAAGGGCAATGTGATAGGCATCTGCATAGATGGCCTATGGAATGACCCAAGAGCAAAACTAGTTTTTAAAAGGGTTGTAATCTTACACAAAACCACATCCTATCAGGTTTTTCATTCCTTCTATGAGGAGAAGGAGCAAAGCCCTTCTCCCATTTCCCCCATTACCAGAAATTTGTTCCTGACTTTATTATTAATTAATTAATTTATTTATTTATTTATTATTCATATGTGCATACAATGCTTGGGTCATTTCTCCCCCTGCCCCCACCCCCTCCCTTACCCCCTCCCCCCCTTAATACCTGGCAGAAACTATTTTGCCCTTATCTCTAATTTTGTTGAAGAGAGAGTATAAGCGATAATAGGAAGGAACAAGAGTTTTTGCTAGTTGAGATAAGGGTAGCTACACAGGGAGTTGACTCACATTAATTTCCTGTGCATGTGTGTTACCTTCGAGGTTAATTCTTTTTGATCTAACCTTTTCTGTAGTTCCTGGTCCCCTTCTCCTATTGGCCTCAGTTGCTTTTAAGGTATCTGCTTCAGTTTCTCTGCGTTGAGGGCAACAAATGCTGGCTAATATTTTAGATGTCTTACCCATCCTCATATCTCTCTTGTGGGCTCTCACTTTAATCTTGTGATCAAAGTTCAATCCCCTTGTTGTGTTTGCCCTTGATCTAATGTCAGCATATGAGGGAGAACATACGATTTTTGGTCTTTTGGGCCAGGCTAACTTCACTCAGAATGATGTTCTCCAATTCCATCCATTTACCAGCGAATGGTAACATTTCAATCTTCTTCATGGCTGCATAAAATTTCATTGTGTATAGATACCACATTTTCTTGATCCATTCGTCAGAAGTGGGGCATCTTGGCTGTTTCCATAACTTGGCTATTGTGAATAGTGCTGCAATAAACATGGATGTGCAGGTGCCTCAGGAGTAACCTGTGTCACAGTCTTTTGGGTATATCCCCAAGAGTGGTATTGATGGATCAAATGGTAGATCAATGTTTAGCTTTTTAAGTAGCCTCCAAATTTTTTTCCAGAATGGTTGTACTAGTTTACATTCCCACCAACAGTGTAAGAGGGTTCCTTTTTCCCTGCATCCTCGCCAACACCTGATGTTCATGGTGTTGCTAATGATGGCTATTCTAACAGGGGTGAGGTGGAATCTTAGCGTGGTTTTAATTTGCATTTCCTTTATTGCTAGAGATGGTGAGCATTTTTTCATGTGTTTTTGGGCCATTTGAATTTCTTCTTCTGAGAAAGTTCTGTTTAGCACACTTGCCCATTTCTTTATTGGTTCATTATTTTTCGGAGAATTCAGTTTTTTACATTCCCTATATATTCTGGTTATCAGTCCTTTGTCTGATGTGCTGCTGCAAATATTTTTTCCCAATCTGTGGGTGTTCTCTGAAGTTTAGAGACCATTTATTTTGTTGAGCAGAAGCTATTTAGTTTTATGAAGTCCCATTTATCTATGCTATCTCTTAGCTTCTGTGCTGCTGGGGTTCCATTGAGAAAGTTCCTATCTATACCTACTAATTCCAGAGTATTTCCTACTCTTTCCTGTATCAACTATAGAGTTTGTGGTCTGATATTAAGATCCTTGATTCATTTAGAGTTAATAATGGTACAGGGTGATAAGCATGTGTCTAGTTTCAGTTTTTTGCAGACTGCTAACCAGTTTTCCCAGCATTTTTTGTTGAAGAGGCTGCTTTTTCTCCATCGTATATTTTTAGCGCCTTTGTCAAAGACAAGTTGGTTATAGTTGTGTGGCTTCATATCTGGGTCCTCTATTCTGTTCCACTGGTCTTCATGTCTGTTTCTGTGCCAGTACCATGCTGTTTTTATTGTTATTGCTTTGTAATATAGTTTGAAGTCAGGTATCATGATGCCTCCTGCATTGTTCTTGTCACTGAGTATTGCCTTGGCTATTCGTGGCCTCTTGTGTTTCCATATAAATTTAATGGTAGATTTTTCAATCTCTTTAATGAATGGCATTGGAATTTCTTAGAGCTTTTATCATGAAATGGTGGTGGATCTATCAAAGGGTTTTTCTACATCTATTGAGACAATCAAGTGGTTTTTGTCTTTGCTTCTGTTAATGTGGTTTATTATGTTTATTGATTTTTGTATGTTGAAGCACCCCTTCATTATGGGATGAAGCCAAAGAGGTTGTGGTGAATAATCTTTTTGATGTGTTGTTGAATTCTGTTGCCATTATTTTGTTAAGGATTTTTGCATCAACTTTCATTAAAGAGATTGGCCTATAGTTCTCATTTTTGGGGGTGTCTTTTCCTGGTTTTGGGATAAGTGTAATACTGGCTTCATAAAATGTGTTGGGCAGATTTCCTTCCCTTTCTATTTCGTGGAACAGTTTAATGAGGGTTGGTATCAGTTCTTCTTTTAAGGTCTTACAGAATTAAGCAGAGAATCTATCAGATCCTGGACTTTTCTTTTTGGGGAGACTCTTGATTGCTGCTTCAATTTCATTTTGTGTTATAGATCTTATTCAGGTGATTAATTTCCTCTTGGTTCAGTTTTGGATGATCATATGTATCTAGAAATCTGTCCATTTCCTTAAGATTTTCAAATTTATTTGAATATAGGTTCTTGAAGTAGTCTCTGATGATTTCCTGGACTTCCATGGTGTTTGTTATTATCTGCCCTTTTGCATTCCTGATTCTACTAATTTGAGGGTTTTTTCTCCTCATTTTAGTAATGTTTGCCAGGGGTCTGTCGATCTTGTTTATTTTTTCAATGAACCAACTATTTATTTCATTAACTCTTTGTATGGTTTTTTTGGTTTTTATATCTTTGATTTCAGCTCTTGTTTTTATTATTTCTCTCCTTCTATTTGTTTTGGGATTTCCTTGTTCTTGTTTTTCTAGGAGTTTGAGATGTATCATTAGGTTATTGATTTGGGATCTTTCAGTCTTTTTAATATATGCACTCATGGGTATAAACTTTCCTCTCAGCACTGCTTTTGCTGGGTCCCATAGGTTCCAGTAGGTTGTGTTTTCATTTTCATTGACTTCCAGGAACTTTTTAATTTCCTCTTTTATTTCATCAATGACCCATTGTTCATTAAGTATAAGTTATTCAGTTTCCAGATGTTTGCATGTTTTTTGTGTTTACTTTTGTTGTTGAGTTCTAGTTTTATTGCATTGTGATCAGATAGAATGCATGGTATAATATCTATTTTCTTATATTTGCTGAGGCTTGCTTTGTGCCCTAGGATATGATCTATTTTGGAGAAGGTTCCATGGGCTGCTGAGAAGAATGTTTATTGTGTAGAAGTTGGATGAGATGTTCTGTAGACATCAGGTAGGCCCATTTGATCTATTGTATATTTTAGATCTTGGATTTCTTTATTGATTTTTTGTTTGGATGACCTATCTATTAATGATAAAGAGGTATTAAAGTCTCCCACGACCACTGTGTTGGAGTTAATATATGCTTTTAGGTCTTTTAGGGTACATTTGATGAAATTGGGTGCATTGACATTGGGTGCATGTAGCTTGATAATTGTTATTTCATTTTGGTCTATTTCCCCTTTTATTAGTATGGAATGTCCTTCGTTATCTCGTTTGATCAGTGTAGGTTTGAAGTCTACTTTGTCAGAGATAAGTATTGCTCCTCCTGCCTGTTTCTGGGGCCAATGGCTTGGTAAATCTTCTTCCAGCCTTTCATCCTAAGTCTATGCTTATTTCTGTTGGTGAGATGGGTCTCCTGTAAGCAACAAATTGTTGGATTTTCCTTTTTAATCCATTTCATCAAACGGTGCCTTTTAATGGGTGAATTAAGTCTGTTAACATTAAGTATTAGTACTGATAGGTATGTGGTGATTCCTGTTATTTTGTTGTCTTAGGTGTTTGAAGGTTTGATTGTGTGTACCTAAGTTGAGGTTACTCTCTACTTTCTTGCTTTTTCTTTTCTTGTGGTTTGGTGCTGCCAGTCTTTTCATGGTTAGGTTGGGTTTCACTTTCTGTGTGCAGAATCCCTTGAAGAATCCTTTGTAGTGGTGGCTTTGTGGTCACATATTGTTTTAGTTTCTTCTTATCATGGAAGACTTTTATTGCTCCATCTATTTTGAATGATAGTTTTGCTAGGTAGAGTATCCTGGGGTTGAAGTTATTTTCATTCAGTGCCTGGAAGATCTCCCACCATGCTCTTCTTGCTTTTAATGTTTCTGTTGAGAAGTCTGCTGTGATTTTGTTGGGCTTACCTTTGTATGTTATTTGTTTTTTTCTCTCTTACAGCCTTCAGTATTTCTTTGCTAGTTTCTGAACTTGTTTTCTTAATGATGATATGTCGTGGGGTAGTTCTATTTTGATCTGGTCTGTTTGGTGTCCTGGAGGCCTCTTGCATCTCTGTGGGAATATCTTTCTCTAGATTTGGGAAATTTTCTGTTATTATTTTGTTGAATATATTATGCATTCCCTTTGCTTGCACCTCTTCTACTTCTTCAATGCCCATGATTCTCAAGTTTGGTCTTTTGATGGAGTTGGTGAGTTCTTGCATTTTCTTTTCACAGGTCTTGAGTTGTTTAATTAATAGTTCTTCAGTTTTTCCTTTAATTACCATTTCATCTTTGAGTTCTGAGATTCTGTCTTCTGTTTGTTCTATTCTGCTGGATTGGCCTTCTGTTTTGTTTTGAAGTTCTGTTTTGTTCTTTTTTCTGAGATTTTACATATCCTGGGTGGTTTCCTCTTTAATGTTGTCTATTTTTGTCCTGAGTTCATTTATCTCTTTATTAGTCATGTTCTCTGTTTCATTTTGGTGTTTATACAGTGCTTCTATGGTTTCCTTTATTCTTCTTTTGCTTTTTCAAATTCTTTATTTTTGTTGTGTTGGAATTTCTTGAGTGTCTCCTGTACATTTTGGTTGACCATATCCAGTGTCATCTGTATAAAATACTCATTGAGTACCTGTAGTAGTTCTTCTTTTAGATTTTTCATGTGGGCTTCATTGGAGTTTTTGGCGTAGCTTATCTTCATTTTGTTGGAGTCTGGATCTGAGTATCTTTTTCTTCATTTTCCTCTAGTTCCTGTACTAATTTTTGCTGTGGGGAAACTGGTTTCCCTGTTTTTTCTGTCTTCCCATCATTGCCCTTGTTGTTGTTATTGTCCCTGTGTTGTGTGTGGTTAGGTATTTTCTGGCTTGTAACCATAGCACTAGTGATATTTAGAATGGAAGGGTGGGAAGAGATGTAAAGCAAAGAAGTTAAAGGAAAAGGGAAAAACAAATAAAAAGTAGAAAAAAGAACAGAAAAAAGAAAGAAACAAAAATTTTCAAAGATAAAAACAGGAAGAGACTGTGTACTAATCAACCATAAGCTGAAAAGGTATTAGAGTGACAGAGAGAGGATTGAAAATTTAAAAAAAGAATAAAAATAAAAAATAAGTAAATAAAAAAATGTATATAAAAATAAAAAAAGTCTCCAAGTTCAAATGCATTAAAATTTCAGTCTTACTAATTTTGTGTTCATCCCTCAGCCTCCAATCCTGGATATGGTGCCTGAGTTTTTGTTCTGTAGTTTTCTCTTCAAAGGGGAAAAGTAAAATAGAACAAAACCGCACAAAGCAAAAAAAAAAAAAAAAAAAAGAAAAAGAGAACAACAAAGTGTCCCAAGTTCATATGCAATACAGTTTCAGTAAGTTTTTCAGCATGCAGGTGTAGTTTGGGTGTTTTCTCTTCAAAGGTAGGGAGAGAGTAAAAATAAGAGTCTGGAGACAGTTGTGTGAATGGCTATCTGCAGCTGTGGCTTGCCTGCCTGCTGCTGTCAGCCTGCTGTTGCTGGAGATTTTATTTATGCAGATCTCTGGGGTGAGCTTAGCACTCACCTGGCTTTGCTTACTCAGAGTTCTCCTGTGCACAAGCCACTGCTACAAGCTTTCTCCTTTCCAAGCACACTGGGAGAGGTGACACTGCACCCACTTTCTCAGGCCTGCATGTTTATTTACAGTTCACGTGGGAAGTGGGTCTTCCCCCATCTCCTGTGGAGTTTTCCTCCCTCCACCAGTCTTACAAGCGTTCCTGCTCCTGGTTCCTGGGCATGTGCTGCTGCTCCTGCCAGCCTGCTTGTTTGTTTACAGCTCACGTGGGAAGTGGGTCATTCCCCCTCTCCTGTGGAGTTTTCCTCCCACCACCAGTCTTACAAGCTTTCCTGCTCCTGGTTGCTGAGATAATGCCGCTGCTCCTGCCCTCTCCAGCCAGGCCCGGCTTGTTTATTTACAGTTCCAGGATGGATTCCCCTCCCTCCCTTCAGCGCTCAGGGCACCTCACCCTCTTTGCAATGTGTCTTTATTGTTTTTGTTGCTTATTACTCAGTTTCTCTTTTTTTCGTGGGTGGGAGGTCGGTCTGTCCATGGGGCTATGCTGATCTGGCTCAGGGTTGTCTGTGGGAGTACCATATACAGCTTAGCTCACCTTGTTCACATCTTCCGAAGACGTCTGGGCCCCGGCATCTGGTTTCAGCCTGGGGGCCCTCCTGATTTCTCTGTTCAACATGAAGTGGAGATGCTCTGCGCAGGCTGGAGGTGTGGAGGGGTCATAATTTTGCCTCTTCTCAGTGGCCTTGCCTGCAAGATGTGTCTCCAGTGTATCTCCAAGATTTCACTTTAGAAGGCACGCTTTCTGCTTCCTCCCTCTAGCTGCCATCTTGGAATCCAGGACTATTCCTGACTTTAGCAGAGTTTTTAGCTCAGTCTCTTAATGTTTCTTCTTGCTATATGTGTGGGGCAACAAATATGGGAGATCAATGGCTTTGGGAGGCCAAAGAATTGGGTGCCCCAAACCTCCCAATGAGACATGACATCCTCACCTCAAGGCAGAAACCTAAAAGCTTCCATTATTGGTAAAAACTGTCTTGCCCTGTGGGGAGGGCAGTTCAACAACCCTGTTGGGAGCCTGACATGCTGGGGTTGGAGATTTTATAATGCTAGTGCCCAAGAAACCCAGTGGCAGTGGTCTTCAAACCATTCTGAGCCAAACCCTCACCCCTTGTCCAGGTTCCACCACCTCTGACAGACATGGAACAAAGGTGACACAAAGATGGTGGGCCCAGGGAGGATTATACTGGATATGTGGAAGGACCACCTATACCAGGCTGCCCTGGTTCTGGGCCAGGGCCTGTGTGCTAGGGACAATATATCCCTCCTTTTTCCTCCTTCCCTTACCTCAAGGTGAATAGCTGGGAATTCCAGGCTATGAGGAAAAAGGGCACCCAAGGAGCCAGAGGGCTATACAAAGGAGTATACAGATTGGAAACTGGAAAGATGATTAATGGCCCCCAGAGTGCATAATTCAGTATTATGGGCAAACCACCTAGGCTGGGGATGGCTCTTGGAGCTACCAGACTGTAATATATATGCTTAACCATATCACACAGCTCCAGGCAGTAGTAGAAATCATAACCAATGAAACTGCAAAAGCCCTCAATATATTTGCTAAGAAAAGCACCAAAATGCACAGTGGAATTTGTGAAAATACTTGGCTCTAGACTATCTGTTAACCTCAGAAGGAGGAATTTGTGGCAAAATCAATTTAAACAACTCTTGTCTTCAGATTGATGACATGAAAACGGTAATATAAGAGATCACAGATAAAATAAAAAAGATTGCTCATGTTCCAGCACAGACTTGGAAAGGGTAAAATCCTGATGATTTCCTTGGAGGATTGTTCTCTGCAATAGGAGGATTTAAAACAATGTTTGGGGTTGTATTTATTATGGTGTTAGGTTGTCTTATATTCTTACATTTGCTGCTACTAGTCATGCTGTCCATATCAGCCCTGACAAAAGCCATAGTAGAATGAAAAGTGGCCACACAATTATATCAATTACAAGGTTTCCAAAGAGTAAATTCCATCCCTGAAGATGAAAAAGATGATGCATTTTGATGAATAAAATATCGAATCATCAAAGGGGTTAATGCTGGAGACAGCTTGATCATTTTACTGGGATTTACTTTATGTTTAAAATTTACCATGGTTTCTCCACTCTGAGTCTACAAGCAGCTTTCTGCTAGCTCTACAATATTGCATGCCTCTAGCTAGTCCTACAATGTTTCCTGTAACTGTACCCACATTCTATAGGAGGGTGGAAACCAAATTCTTTAAACAACTTGTTTTCCTGTAACTGACCCATATATTGCAAAAACTCCTGGTTGCATAACCCTCCCGGAGAGTATATAACCCATCTCCTGACACTGATTGGAACTCAGGGCTTTAAGAAATGATCTCCCCTGAGTCTGCTAGCATAATAAAATCCCTGCTTCATGCAAAGTGGTCTAGGTGACTTTGTTTCCCTTGCTGTTTCCTGCAGCAGGGTCTTATGAATTATTTGCCTATGCTGGCCTTAAACCACCATCCTCCCAATTTCAGCCTCCCAAGAAGCTAAGATTTCATATATGAGCCACTGGCACCTGGCTGAGCCAGATGCTTTTTGAGTGCTTTACTTACATGACTGTCAATGCTTTGGATGGAGTGAGTACTGTGATGTCAGTATCACAGGAGGAATGGGGGGGCCACTGTAGAAGCCGGGGAAAAAAAGAAAAACAATGTTTGCATTAGGGACCCCCATCACTAAAATGGAATACTAGAAAGGAATGCTTATGACTTGAAATTTTTAGTGTGTAAATCCTGTTCTTCTTAGGCTGAACTTAGGTTGTGGGTGTGTAATGAGCTTTTGACTTCTTTCATTTCAATGTTGGGACATAAGAGGTGTGGGGGAAACTTGCAAAGCCTCGGAATACTCAGTTGGGGTAATGGACAAGATCTGATGGGTGTAACCTACAGTGATTAAAAAACAGAGGAAGAAGAGGGAATGGGGTAAGAGTAAGGGAGGCCTGGGTGGGGAGGATGTGGTCTCTGTGATACACCAAAGCACACATGGCCTCTGCTCACCATTAGCATAGACACTGACACTGTCCAGGGTGTAGGGACCCAGCCAGTTGACACCATAAGTCAGCTGGCTCAGCTCCCTGAACAGCTGCACTTTGTCCAGCCCATGGTCTGTGAGGTCACAGCAGTAGGTGAAGACAGCATCCACTCATATGGCTGCTCCATCCTTCTCAGGACTGGGGAAGGCAGGTTAGAGGAATGACAATAAATGAATTCCTCACAGAGGAATTCCAAGATCCCTGAGCCACTGGAAATGAGAAGGCTGATAGATAGGGGGAGAAACCTATCTTACATTCTCTGAGTGCACTGGTTTCTTACCAACTTGGGACAGTGAGCAGTAAGGGTTTAACAATTTGTATTAAATGCAAGACTCATGGCAGGTTCTCATGGCATGGAAACAAGAAGGGTCACACTTGAGACAGAAGAAGAATGGGAAATGGGAGTTAAAACAAGTGGGAAAGCCAAGTTTTTCCTATGAGAAATTCTAGTGACAGAATATAAAATTTGTGGGGAATGCCCATTTTGTCCAAAGTTAAGAATGAAAGGAGGAAATTTAGAAAGGATGAGTAAACAATCCTGCTAAAGGTGTGAAGGATCTGAAGCCATATGAGGGGAGGAGATGGTAGGATTAAGGGACACGTTGGTGCTGGATCCATTGCCTCCTGAATTCCACTCAAGTAGAAATCACTGAGGTGTCCATAAATAAAGTTGCCTAAACTTCTTGCCCTAGGAATTCATTAGGCAATCCCAGCCTGCTATTCATAGGACTTGCCTGAGTGGTGTCAGTCTTCAGCCAGAGTACAGGGTGCCAGCACTGGTCTTTTTGAACAAGGGCATGAACTGCAGAGGAAGGGAAGAAATCAAATAGGAGAGTTGAGGGAGTGAGGGCAGGACCAAAATGGTGAGGATGGGCTAGGCCTTGCATTAGTAGGGTGATATGGGTTAGGTCTTCTTTTATGGGTGTGGCATAGGGTTGGTCAGCATGGCTTACATCCATGTAGGGGATTGTGTGCATGGATAGTATTCTCACCAGGCTCTGCAGGATTCTTTCTTTGGCACTGAACTTCCAGGATCTAGGGCAATGCATGTTTTCTTCACACCCCAGGTTAAGGATGGTGAAGTTTATGGTAAAAGGCACCAGGAGACGGCTTGACGCTTCAGTGAGGGTGGGAAAAAGACAAGCACCGAGACTTTTCTTTTCCTGTGAACTTGAACATGGGACATTTCATATGTGTGTGTTCCATATTTGGTGAGGGTCGACAGTGTGCTCAGGGAGGAGACCCTAGACATCAGTACCAACAGAGTGGTACTGAGAATGAGTGGGATTGCTCTAACGAGGTAAATACATCAAGAAGAAAGCAAACACATCTGAATCTCTATTGCCTAAAATTATTGTAGACATCCTTTTTTCTGAGTTTTTGTTTATCTCAAGACATTCTCTAAGATCCACATACTCATTAATTTAAAATCACCTATGTTCCATGTCTATGTGTCAGGCTCTGTTTTAAAGGATGTATTTAAATGAACTTGTTACTTTGGATAGATAGTATTACAATGCTCATTTAACAAAGGTAAAAACTGAGTCAATGGGAAGATAGATCATTTGTTTCAATCACACCATCTCCTAGTGGCAGGGTCCCATTTGAATACAGACCATATTATTGTAGTATTTATACATTTCTACACTATTTAACATATGTTAGTCTGTGCTGATGTCTTTATATGTCATTGACTACTGGGTTGCTTCTCAGTCACATTTTCAACATATGCCTTGTGATTTTTCACTGTGTGATAATTGATCATAGCATGACAATTTTTAAAAACTCCAATGTCACCTATTAACCTAGTACATTCTGTCCGACAAACCCACACGTCATCAACAACCATTGAATTCCAGTGGTGGGCAGATCCATTGCTGGCATTATTCATTCAACAGTTTTGTTATTTTTGACAGTTTTTATAATAAAAAAGTTAGAGAGGCCATTTTGTGGGAATAAACCCACAAAATGATCAGGAAATATAGAAAAGGCCCAGTGGTTCCTTTTGTATTTGGACAAATTGAATGTCATAAATTTCTGCAAAAAGGAAATGACTATTTCTTGTAGAGGGTCAGGAAGGTGACATACATCTGGTTTCACAAGTACATGGCCACAAAATATTTTTAAGAAAAGTAAAATATTTTCTATGCAATCTATTCATCAACAGTATTCGATAAATTGGTTAGTTAGGCAACATGGAAAGGTGAATTTTGTCTGATTTGGTTTTCTTGGTTTCTGGCACAAATAAGATTTAGAGGTCATAGGTCAACTGTAGATATTAGAAACAGGCTCCAGGGAATGGATTAGGTTGCTCATCTGGGGGTGGACTCGTGTTAAATGAATTCCCAGGGACCAGGAAAGACCTATGAGATCCATCAAGACTCAAGCTAGGCTCCTCTGGGACATGCCACCTATTCTACCCTTCCTCTTGTCTCCTGTGATGCTAGGCACCACTAGGATCATCTACAGAGGAAATCCTACCTGTGGGACTAGAGAAGGTGGTCAGCTTCCCTGCAGAAGTGGTGGCCACTACAGTAGCTGGAGAGAAAAGGAAAAGCAGTGTTTGTAGTGGGGAACTCATCACCTTCAAAATGCCAGAAAGAAAATGTCCATGCCTGGGGCTTTGTAGAGAGTAAATTCTTGAGTAATCTTTTTTAAAAGCACTGGAGATTGAATTCAGAGATTCATGCTTGCTAGACAGGTACTCCACCACTTGAGTCATTCCACCAGTCCTCCTTGGTTCATCTTAAGGTATAGGTTGTGTCCCCAGTGGAGATGAATGGCTTTTGACTTCCTTCATCCAAAGATCTGGAACACACATGGATGGTGGGGATTATGAAGGTCAGAATACTCACTCCTGTGGGGGTGGACAGTATCTGGTGGGTGTAACCTGCAGTGGTAAAGAAAGAGGGTGAAGATGGTGTAGAATAAGGGGAAGGGAGGCCTGTGAGGGGAGGATATGGACTCTGACACAGCAGAGCACACATGGCCTCTGCTCACCATTGACATAGAGATTGTCCTGGTCCAGGTAGTAGAGGCTCAGTTGGGTGATCCCATGGGTCAGCTGGCTTAGCTCCCTGTATAGCTATTCTCTGTTGAGGTCATGGTCTATGGGGTCAGGGCAGTGGGGGCAGACAGAATTTACTCCTGTAACTGTCCCATCCTTCTCAGGCCTGTGGAGACAGGTGAGAGGAAATGACAATAAGTGGCTTTTTTTATGGAGGAAATGTGAGATTCCTGGGGTAGGTGATGAAAGAGCCAAAGGAAATGAGAAGGCCAGTGGACAGGAGAGAAGTCAAAGTTAGATTCTTTGAGTGTACTGGCTTACAGCCAGCCCAGGACCCCAAGCAATCATGGATTCAAGGGTTTTTATTAAAAGCAAGACTCAAACCTGTCTCTTTGTGGTATGGGGACATGAGTGGTCATACTTGAGACAGGTGGAACTGGAATTGGGAGCTAAGCAAGAGGAAAATGACATGTTTCTCCTAAGTGAACTTCTGGGGACAGAATTTAAAGCCTAAAGGAAATGCTCTTTTATATACATATAATGGAATGATAGAAAGATTTCATAATGGATGAGAAGGTGGGGGTATCAGTCCTGCTATGGTCTATAAGATTGAGGGACACCTGAGGAGACAGGGTGGTAGGATTAGGGGGCACCTTAGTGCTGGAGTCAGTGCCTCTTGAATTCTACCTCTGCAGAGGACATCCAGAAGGAGCCCAGGTAGGAGGATGACCAAATTCCTTGGCCTTGGAGCACTGGGACAACCCTGGCATGGTCCTTTCAGGACTATCTGAGCAGGGTCAGTCACAGTTTTCTTGAACAAGGGTCTGAGCTGTGGAGGAGGGGAGAGAATGAGTAGGAGAAGGGGTCCAGCAGAAGGGGTGTGTATGGGGATAGCACCAGTCGGCTGAGCTTGTGTCTGTGGAGCGATATGGGTTGGGTTTTCTTCCATCAGCTTGGCATTGGTTGGTGGGTGTGGCTTAAATCTTTGGGTAGGGCTGTGTGCAGTGGGCAGGCCTCTCACCAGGCTCTGCAGGATTCTCTCTGTGGCATTGAACTTCCAGAATCCAGGATGATGTATGTCCTCCTCATACTCCAGGTTAAGGATGGTGAAGTTGATGGTGGAAAGGCACCAGGAGAGGGTGTGATGCTGCAGTGGGGGTGGAAGAAAGATATTCACTGAGCCGGTTCTTGATCTGTGAACCTGAACATGAAGAATTCCTTGTGTGCATATTTCATTCTGGTGAGGGAGGAGACCCCAGACATCAGCACCAATTGAGAGGTACTAAGGATAAGTAGAATTGTCTTTGTGGCCAAACACGTGGCCATGTAGAAAACCAACATATCTTCCTTGCTTTGGCTAAAATTCCTATAGACATCCTTGATGAGTTTTTGTTTTACCCAAATCCTTTCCTGCGTGCACTCTGAGGTCAGGCTCTGTTTCAAGTACTTTGCTTTACTTGAATTGGACTCATTATTTGGGGAGTGGTGGTATAGGAATTATAAAGCCTGCTTTACAGATGTAAGAAGTAAGCCTTGGTCACCTGTGCAGTGGCTGAAGTTTGTAATCTTAGCTACTTCAGAGGCAGAGATCACAAGGATCATGGTTCAAAGTCAGCCTGAGAAAAAAGTTCTCCATACTCCAGCTCAACATATGGCTGGGTGTGGTGGTGTGCACCTATCATTCTAGTCATGGTAGCAAGTATAAATAGGAAGATCACAGTCCAGGGTATCCCAGGCATAAAGTGACACTTTATCTCAAAAAAAAAAAATCAACACATAAAAGTGCTGGCAGAGTGGCTCAAGCAGTAGAGCACCTGTTTAGCAAGTGTAAGAACCTGAGTTCAATCCCCTCAAAGAGAAGTGAGCCTTTGGGGAGGTAAATTATTCACACAATCTCACAATCTCTAAATGGTGCAGATTTGAGCCCATGCTTTGTGGTTCCACAGTCTGTGCTTCAAACTCCTGTACCTAGGATCTTGGACAGGTACAGACTACAGTGGCAGCCTTGTGCGCCAGAGCCCTCAGTGATCAGGACATGCTCTGGAGACATTAGTGATGTGGAATTAGAGGTTGTATTAAGCCAGTGCTGGCACCAGTTCTTCCAGGACCCTCACCAGGGTCCATGCATGGTACAAAAAGCTATCTTTTGCTAGTTTGAGGCTAGGAATGGGAGGCTGAGCTTTGGCTAACCAGAACCTGCCCTAGTTCTGCAGCTTGACTTTCTAGAGGTCATAGCTCATGCTGTGTGCTTCTTTCCTGAGTTGAAAACTAAGTACATGAGAGAGAAACCCATCCATACACATGTAGATCTCACCCCAGGAATACCTGGTTATAATTCAGTATTTATCTGTCAGCCACATCTCTTTTCTCCATCTCCCCTACTGTGTCTTTCTGTTTTGTTTATGTTGAATTCTCAGAGTGTATTATACAGTAAGTGCTTAAGAAATACTCATTGAATGAATATGGACGGGAGGCTCCCCAGGTTTTACCTCTCCCACTGACACAGAGCATGAGAGTTTTGTAGGAAGGAATCATGGAGAGTAATCTCCTACCTGTGGATTCCAGGACAGTAGTTGCTGATGTTGCTGGGGTGATTGTTGAGACCACTACAACTGAGAAGAAAGCACATTAAAGCAAAGATAGTGGGAGAGGGTTTTCCCCAGCCATGTAGTGCACATCAAGAGATCTTTAGACCATTTTATTGTTAAGAAGAAGTCTATGCTGGGCATGTCTTTCCTGGGACAGGGAATAAAGATGGGTTAAAACCAGGGCTTTCCTGTCTTTTTGCCTTTCTAGGGATATGAAGTAGGAGATAGTATGGAGAAGGCATGGACTTTAAGGCAAAGCAATAATAAGACTCAAATTACTCACTACTGGGGGTGGAGGTGAGAACCCGAAGGGTGTAACCTGAAGATAGAGAAGATAAGAAAATGTGAAGGTCTGAAGGATAGGAATGGGAAAAAGAGACAAGAATCTGGGGTTGGTTGCATTTTTATGGATTCATTTTTAAGTCATATTTACAGAGTGTTCTCAAAGTGTAGACTCTGAGGGGGCTGAGGATGAAGCTCCATGGTAGAGTACTTGCCTAGCATGCACAAGGCCCTCAGTTCCACTTCCTGCAAAACACATACACATACGCAGACCCTATAGACAAAACCCCTGGAGAATACAGATGGAGCACAGGAAAAAGTTTCTATGTCAGGAAATCTGTAGTCCATCCATGTAACATCTGCCCATCTGTCCCTCTTCTCTGGTGTCTGGTATCTTTTCTTATCTCCAGAAAATCTGTGAATATTCAACTCTTTCTGTGTGTTAAGAGCCCAGATTACATAGTCTGCAATGACTGCCATGGACAGATCCCACTGTAGCTGCTAACCCACTCACCATTGACACAAAGGCTGTCCCTGTCCAGAGTGAAGAAGTCCAGCTGTGTGATGCCCTTGGTCTCATGGCTCAGGTCCCAGGACAACTGCTCTCTGTCCAGCCCAGAGCTTCCTTGCTCAGAGCAATGAGTGCAGATCATGTTCACACCTGTGGCTGATCTATCTTTCTCAGGTCTGTGTGGAAGGGGATGCAAGGATGGGGACATAGGTAATACTGATGATGAGGGTGGCTTGCAACAGTAATGTCTGGAAAAGCCACAGAGATGAAATTAGCCTTCTTAGAAGGTGAAAGAAATGAAGACATAAAAATCTATGAAGTTGAGTTGGGACTAGAAGTGGCATGATGCTTGTTCACTATGTACATACAGCTTGAGTGTTCCTTATCCACAATCCTTGTAACTACAAGTATTTCAGATTTCAGGGTGTTTTTTAAAATTATTCATTTATTTGCATGTGCATATATTGTTTGGGTCATTTCTCCCTCCTGCCACCCACCTCTACCTTGGCCCCCTCTCCTCCCTCGCTCCCAGGCATAACCTGTTCTGTGCTTTTCTCCAGTTCTGTTGAAGAGTAGAAATAAGCAATAATAAGGAAGACATAGATTTTTGCTAGTTGAGATAAGGACAGCTATACAGAAAGATTCCTTGCATTGCTTTCATGTACAAATGTGTTACGACCCAAGTTGATTCATCTCTAACTGATCTTTATACTGGTTTCCAATCCCCTTCTCATGTTGACCTCTGTCACTTTAAGGTTTCTGTATTATTTCCTCTGGAGTGGGGATATCAAATGCTTTCATGTTTTGTGTTTTCTATTTAACCCTGTACCTCCCATATATGTTCTCCCCTTGTCATGTAACCCAAGTTCTAAACATACCTGTATTTGCCCTGGATCTAAAGACCACATGTGAGGGAGAACATATGATTTTTAACCTTCTCAGTCTGGCTAACCTCACTCAGAATAATGTTCCCCAGTTCCATCCATTCACTTGCAAATGATAAGATGCCATTTTTCTTCATGTCTGAGTAAATTCCATTGTGTATAAATACCACATTTTCTTGATCCATTCGTCAGTAGGGGCGCATCTTGGTTGTTTCCATAACTTGGTTGTTGTGAATAGCGCTGCAATAAACATGGGTGTGCAGGTGCCTCTGGTGTAACCTGTGTTGCATTCCTTTGGTTATACCCCAGGAGTGGGATGGCTGGATCATATGGCAGGTGTATGTTTAGATTCTTAAGAAGTCTACAAATTTTTTCCAGAGTGGTTGCACCAGCTTGCATTCCCACCAGCAGTGTACCAGGGTTCCTTTTTCCCCACATCCTCGCCAACACATGCTTTGGTGTTGTTTTTATGATGCAATTCTAATAGGGGTGAGGTGGAATCTTAGTGTGGTTTTGATTTGCATTTCCTTTATGACTAGAGATGGTGAGCCTTTTTTCATGTGCTTTTTGGCCATTCGGATTTCTTCTTTTGAGAAAGTTCTGTTTAGTTCAGTTGCCCATTTTTTAATTGGTTCATTGATTTTAGGAGAGTTTAGTTTTTTAAGTTCCCTGTATATTCTGGTATCAGTCCCTTATCTGATGTATAACTGGCAAATATTTTCTCCCACTCTGTGGGTGGTTTTTCACTTTAGAGACCATCTCTTTTGCTGTGAAGATGCTTTTTAATTTTATGAAGTCCCATTTGTCCATCCTTTGTCTTAGTTGCTGAGTTGCTGGGGTTCTATTGTGGAAGTCTTTGCCTATACCTATCAGTTCCAGGGTGTTTCCTGCTCCTTCCTGTACTAACTTCAGAGTTTTGGGTCTGATATTAAGGTCCTTGATCCATTTTGAGTTGATACTAGTACAGGGTGATAGACATGGATCTAGTTTCAGTTTCTTGCAGATGGATAACCACTTTCCTCAGCAACGTTTGTTGAAGCAGCTGTCTTTTCTCCATCGTATATTTATGGCCCCTTTGTCAAAAATAAGGTGGGTATAGTTGTGTGGATTTATATCTGGGTCCTCTATTAGTTGCACTGGTCTTCATGTCTGTTTTTGTGCCAGTATCCTGCTGTCTTTATTGCTATGGTTCTGTAATACAGTTTGAAGTTGGGTATTGTGATACCTACAGCATTGCTTTTTTAGCTCAGTATTACCTTTGCTATTCATGGTCTCTTGTGTTTCCAAATGAACTTCAGGGTAGATTTTTCAATCTCTGTGATGAAAGTCATTGGGATTTTGATGGCAATTGCATTAAACATGTAGATTGCTTTTGGTAATATAGCCATTTTTACTATGTTGATTGTACCAATCCATGAGCATGGGAAATCTTTTCACTTTCTGTAGTCTTCCTTGATCTCTTTCCTCAGGGGTTTCTAGTTCTCCTTGTAGAGGTTGTTCACATCCTTTGTTAAGTTTACTCCTAGGTATTTTATTTTTTTGAGGCTATTGTAAATGGAATTGTTTCCATACATTCTTTCTCAATTTGTTTGTTATTAGTGTATAAGAAAGCTAATGATTTTTCTAAGTTGATTTTGTATTCTGCCACCTTATTGTAACTGTTTATGGTGTCTAGGAGTATTTTGGGTCTTTAAAACACAGGATCATGTCATCTGCAAATAGGGACAATTTGACATTCTCTTTACCTATTTGTATTCCTTCTTCTTGCCTAATTGCTCTGGCTAGAAATTCCAGGACTATGTTGAATAGGAGTGGGGATAGTGGTCACCCTTGTCTCATTCCTGATTTTAGGGAAAATGGTTTCAGTTTTTCTCCACTAAGTATGATGTTGACTGTAGGTTTGTTATATATAGCTTTTATAATATTGAGGTACATTCCTTCTATTCCTAGTTATCTTAGAGATTTTATCATGAAGTGGTGTTGGATCTTATCAAAGGCTTTTTCTTCATATATTGACATGATCAAGTGGTTTTTGTCTTTGCTTCTGTTAATGTGCTACATTACATTTATAGATTTGTGTATGTCGAACCATCCCTGCATTCCTGGGATGAAGCCGACTTGGTCATGGTGAATGATCTTTCTGATATGTTGTTGGATTTGGTTTGCCATTATTTTATTGAGGATTTTTGCATCAATGTTCATTAAGGAGATTGGCCTGTAGTTTTCCTTTTTGGAGGTGTCTTTGCCTGGTTTTGGGATGAGTGCAATACTGGCTTCAAAGAATGAGTTAGACAGTGTTTTTTCCCTTTCTGTTTCTTGAAAAAGTTTAAGAAGAGTTGGTTTTATTTCTTCTTTAAAGGTCTGATAGAATTCAGCAGAAAATCCATCAGGTCCTGGAATTTTCTTTTTTGGAAGACACTTTCTTGCTGCTCCAATTTCATTTCATGTTATAAATCTATTCAGGTGGCTAATATCCTCTTGGTTCAATTTTGGATGGTCATACATACCTAGAAATTTGTTCATTTCTTCAAGATTTTCAAATTTATTGAAATATAGGTTCTCAAAGTAGTCTCTGATGATTTCCTGGATTTCCCTGCTGTTTGTTGTTACCTCTTCTTTTGCATTTTTGATTTTAGTGGTTTGGGTATTTTCTCTCTATTTTAGTCAGATTTGCCAAGGGTCTGTCAATCTTGTTTAGTCTTTCAAAGAAAAAGCTTTTTGTTTTGTTGATTCTTTGTATGTTTTTTTTTTTGCTTCTATTTCATTATTTTAGGCCCTAATTTTTATCATTTCTCTCCTTCTGCTTGTTTTGAGATTTGCTTGTTCTTGTTTTTCTAGGAGTTTGAGATGTAGCGTTAGGTCATTGATTTGGGCTCTTTCAGTCTTTTTAATATGTGCACTCATGGATATAAACTTTCCTCTCAGGACTGCCTTTGCTGTGTCCCATAGGTTCTGGTAGGGTGTGTTTTCACTTTCACTAACTTCCAGGAACCTTTTAATTTCCTCTTTTATTTCATCAATGACCCACTGATCATTGAGCAATGTGTTGCTAAGCTTCCAAATGTTTGCATGTTTTTTACCACCGTTTTTGTTGTTGAGTTCTAGTTTTAATGCATTGTGATCAGATAGAATGCATGGGATTATTTCTATTTTCTTATACTTGCTGAGGCTTGCTTTGTGCCCTAAGATGTGATTAATTTTGGAGAAGGTTCCATGGGCTGCTGAGAAGAATATATATTGTGCAGAAGTTGGATGAAATATTCTGTACACATCAGCTAGGTCCACTTGATTTATGGTGTGATTCAGTTTTAGAATTTCTTTATTGACTTTTTGTTTGGATGACTTATCTGTTGGTGATAGGGGTGTGTTAGTTTCCCACTACCACTGTGTTTGACTCTATATGTGCTTTTCAGTCTTTCACAGTATATTTGATGAAATTGGGTGCACTGACTTTGGGTGCATGTAAGTTGATAATTGTTATTTCCTTTTGGTGTTACTTCCTTTTGGTGTCCTTCTTTATCTCATTTGATCAATGTAAGTTTGAAGCCTAGTTTGTCTGATATAAGTATTGCTACTCCTGCCTGTTTTCAGGAGCCATTGACTAGGTAAATCTTTTTCCAGCCTTTCACCCTAATCCAATGTTTATTTCTGCCAATGAGATGGGTCTCCTGTAAACAACAGATTGTTGGATCTTCCTTTTTAATCCAGTTTGCCAATCTGTGTCTTTTGATGGAGGAGTTAAGTCCATTAACATTAAGTGTTAATATTGAACATTAGTGTTAATATTGCTTTAAGGGTTTGATTGTGTGGAGCTGAATCATGTTACTCTCTGATTCATTGTCTTTTCTTCTCCTGTGGTTTGGTACTGCCTGTCCTCTCATGATTTTCTTTGCTTTCACTTTCTGTGTGCAGAATTCCTTGGAGAATCTTTTGTAGTCATTTCTTGGTGGTCATATAGTTTTAGTTTCTGCTTATCATGGAAACCTTTTATTGCTCCATCTGTTTTGCATGATAGTTTTGCTGGGTAGAGTATCCTAGGGTTGAAGGTATTTTCATTCAGTGCCCAGAATACCTCACTCCATGCCCTTCTTGTTTTTAAGGTTTCCATTGAGAAATCTGCTGTGGTTTGGATGGGTTTACCTTTGTATGTTATTTTTTTTTTCTCTCTTACAGCCTTCAATATTCTTTCTCTATTCTGTGTGCTTGGTGTTTTAATGATAACATGTCATGGGGAATCTCTGTTTTCTTCAAGTCTGTTTGGTGTCCTGGAGGATTCCTGTACCTGAATGGGCCTAACTTCCTCTAGATTTGGGAAATTTTCTGTTATTATTTTATTGAACATATTAAAACTCCCTTTTGCTGGACTTCTTCACCATTTTCAATGCCCATGATTCTCAGGTTTAGTCTTTTGATGGAGTCTAAGAGTTCTTGCATATTCCTTTTGCAGGACTTGAGTTGTTTGACTAACATCTCTTCAGTTTTTCCTTTAATTTCTATTTCATCTTCAAGTTTTGAGATTCTGTCTTCTGTTTGTTCTTGTCTGCTGGAGTGGCCTTCCACTGTGTTTTGTGTTTCTGTTTCATTCTTTTTTCTGAGGTTTTCCATATCATGGGTCTTTTTTCTCTTTACTATTGCCTATTTTCATCTTTAATTCATTTATCTCTCTATTTATATTGTTCTTTCTTTCACTTTGGTGTTATTTAGGGCTCCTATGAGTTCATTTATTTGTTTCTGTGTCTTCTTGTATTCTTTACTTTTGTTACTTTAGAATTTCTTGAGTGCCTCTTGTATGTTTTGGTTAACCATGTCTAGTATCATATCCATGAAACTCTCAGTGATTACTTGTATGAGTTCTTCTTTGAGGGTGTTCTTGTGGACATTATTGGGTTCCTTGGTGTCATTTATCTTTGTATTGTTGGAGTCCAGAACTGGGTATCCATTTTCATTTCCCTCTGAATCCTGTATTAAATTATTTTTTGGGGGAGAATGATTTACATCCCTTTTTCTTCTTTCCATCACTCCACTTGGTACTGGGCAAATATATTCTTCATAGGCTAGTTGGTGGTTTCAGTCACCTGTTTTCTTTCCCTTGATTTAATTTTTGTTTTGTGGCTGTCTTGTGTTTTTAGCTAAGTGTGTGTGTGTGTGTGTGTGTGTGTGCTATTTCTGTCTCTGTCTGGGTGTAATTTAGTATTAACTAATTCATAGGTTTAATACCTGACCAGTAGTTTATGTGTTATATAGAAGATCTCCTGGTGGTAACATCTATAGGCAGTGGGAGTTGTGGGGTTAACATTTGTAATGGTAGCTATAGAAATTTGGGGAGTTGGATAGGGTGGCACTATAGGTAGTGATGGAAAGTGGGGTATATGAGTGGGGGAAGCAGTGTGAGGGCTGCTGTTTTTGTGGTCCTTGTGTGTGTTTGGGTATATTTCTGTTGTAGAAGAGGGTGTTTGTGTTAGGGATTGCAGGGTTTGGGGTTGTGCAAGATTGGTATAGAAGGTTGTTCAGTGGGTGATGAGTGTGAAGGAGGGAGGAGTAGTCTGGTGACAGGTTAGGGGAGAATCAGAGGGCTGGGGGAAGAGAATGGGTGAGAAGGGGCAAAACAGTTGTTGCATAGGGGAGCAATGGGTTTTAGCACAGGAGAAAGATGGAGAGTGAAGGGGGTGAGAGTAGGGATGAGGCTGATGGTGATTAAGTTGATTGTATAGAAAGAGAAAAGAAAAAAGAAAAAAGATAATAGTAGTAAAAGTAAAAATAGGAAACCCACAATAATAAAACTAACAGCAACAACAACAAAAAACCCAAAGAAATCAATGGGAAGAAATGAACAAACAAACAAGAAACAAAACAAAACAAACAAACAAAAAAACTCCAGGTCAGGAACAATAGAATTTCAGTCTTAGTTTAATTTCTGGTGTTACTCCTCCAGCATCCAGTCCTGGTGAAGCACTGTCATAGTCTCACCAGGTGGTTGGCTTGTGGGTAGTGTTATTTTCTTCTGTCTTTCAGTGGCAGCTTCTTGGTTTGCACCTCTCTCAGTGAGGTGCAGCAGTTTAAGTTTGCATGTTGTCCTCAGGCTCAGGAGATCATCTCTGTAGTCCACCAGCTGTCCTGCTTTGGAATTGGGTTTTTACTGTGCTTGATTACTAGGGGTTGTTTCTTTGCTTCACTCCCTTTCTCTAGGGCAAGGTCAGTGATCCATCAGCTGGTCCCCTGCTGTCAGCATGTTGTGATGATTTGCTGTTTGTTTTTCAATTTTGTGGAGCTGTTTGACTTTGGGTGTTGCTCACTGACTCAAGAGATGACCTTTGTGGTCTGCTACCTGCCCTGCTTCAGGCAATGGCATATCACCTGCTTGCTGTCAGTCTTCCTGCCTTTCCAGCCATTTATTTACTGATAGTTTACATGGAGATTAGCTCCTTGCCCCTTCCCCCTTCTTCAGTGCTCTTTCAAAAATCCCACCTCTTCCACTAGTTTTCAGTTCATTGTTTATTGTTCTTTTTTTTTTTTTTGCAGGGAGGTCAGTCTGCCCAGGGGGATATGCTGGCTTAACCTGGGGGTGACTGGAAGAATACCATGTGATGCTTGGTGCTCACTTGTTTGGTCTGCAGAATGTCTCCTAAGCAGGTTTGGAGCTGGCATCTGTGGTGGCAGCAGCCCACCTGTTTTCTCAGTGTAATGTGGCATGGACAAACATTCTAGGGGATATGGGTTCAGTTTTGATTCTCCTTGGTGCTTTATTTCTTCCAAGAGTGGCTCCAACATATCAGCAAGGTTTTGGAGTCATGGAGCTCATGCTTTCTGGTTCTGCACCCTAGTCGCCATCTTGGATCAAATGAGCCCATTAAAAAAATTACTATTATATTTACATGTGTATTAATTGTACAAAATAATGTGTTTTATTGTGACATTTTCATGCATGCCGCTTTGCTCCTCCTTGATAAAGAATCCAAGTTTTGTAAGTGTAATTACCTACACAGGCAGATTTCAACCCCAGCTTGGTTCTTGACCCAGCTCAAGCAGGGACCATCATTTAAGTCTTTTGTAACAGTCTTTTATACATTAGACCATTGACATCCCTGGGTCTATGGTCCCAAACAGACCACTATTGAGAAAAAAACCACAAATGCTCAGGATTCATAGAGTTCAGTACTGTACTGTGAATGCTTGGTTCATTTTCCCCATGAAACCACCCAACTTCTAAAGACATGCCACCTTTCAACAGATTACCTTATTACTTAAGTTAAACCTTTTTGGCTTGAGAGGATTACTATATCTCTTACCTTGCTTTTGGGGCACCATTTGCTTCTTGGGAAACATGGTTTCACAAAATTAAGGTAGGGAAACAGTAGATCACACACCAATGTAAACATGACTGACTGAGAACTTCTCTGCATCTGTGGGGATTTAAAATTGCTTTTGAAATTTCTTTTGATTTTTATAATTTATTATTTTTGACTGTACTTCATTAAAACTACAAGTAATAAATCTGTGATGAGGAAGGCTTACTGAATCTGAATTTGTTTCTTCTCTCAGAAGCTCTGCTTTGGAGTGATTTGAAGTCACCCCACACTGACCCAGTCATGTGCCAGGCTCAGGCCTCAGGTACCTGTTTGGCATTTTAGTTCCTTTATTTCCTCCTTTGTTCAACAAATAATTATTAAGCATCAGCTATATGAGAGGCATGGTCTTGGCATTGACACATATAGATCTAATCAGGAAAATAGAATTCATATCAGTTATTTCAGTGGAGAAAATTTAATAGCAACACCCTCTCATTGCAGGCTTTCCTTCTCATTCCACACCATCTTCATCCTGTCTTTCTTTACCAGTGCAGGTTACATCCATCATATACTTGCTTTACATCCATCAGATACTGTTCACCACTACCCCCAAGAGTGGATATTCTGACTTTCATAATCTCCACCATCCATGTGGGTTCCAGTTCTTTGGATGAAGGAAGTCAAAGTCCCCACCTCCATTGGGGACACCATCTACACCTTAAGATGAATCAGGGAGGTGGAATGACTTAAGTGATAGAGTGCTTGCCTAGGAAGCATGAGCCTCTGAGTTCCGTGTGTCAGGCCATGTGTGGTCTGCTGTATCACAGAGTCCACATCCTCCCCTCACAGTCCTTTCTTCCTTTTCCAACCCCACTTCACCTTCCATTTCTTTATCACTCCACCAGATCCTATCTACCACAAATGAGTAGTCTGAGCCTTCATAAGTCTCCATCAGTGTGAATATTCCAGCATTTAAATTAAAAAAATGTCAGAAGCCCACTGTCTCCACTTCACACCCTTGACACACCTGCAGCCTAGGAGGAGCAGACTTACCCTAAAAAGCACCAGTTGCAAGTTGTTGGGGTCCCCACTGCAAACACTTGGGGTTGTTTTCTCCCCAGCTTCTGCAGTGACCATCATTTCTTCAAGGATGCTGACATTCTTCTCCACTCCCACAGGTAGGATTTGTCCTCCCTGAAGATGCTCCTAGTGGTTCCTAATATCACAGGAGGCAGGAGGAGGGGGCACAGGTGGTGACATGTCCTAGAGGAACCCAAGGTTGACTTTTTATGGATCTCACAAGACATTCCAAGGTCCCTAGGGATTCATTTAATTCCAGTCCATCCCCAGCAGTCAGCATCCTGAGTCATTCTCAGGCACCTGGTTCTGGAATATATGCAATTCAGAACCTGTCAACTTAATGACTTCTAAATCCTTTCCCAATCCTTGTTAGAGTACAAACCAGTAAATTCACACTGAGAATAGCTGTGTGCACTGATGATGTGTCAGAATCCAACTCAGAGTAAGACCAATTTCCCATTTTTCCTAATTAACCAGTTTAGTGACATCTTATTTTTAAATGATACTCTTACTGACTAGATGGAGTAGATAAGACTTTACTTTTTCCTGTTTCCTTGTGATGTTTCTTGTGAATATGGATGTATCAGCTCCATGGCCACTTATAAGAAACAGTCATTTTCTTTCAGGAGATTTTTAAGGAAGGTTATATTTGACTAAAATCTAGAAACCATGGGGTGACTTCTATATTTCATGAATATTTTATGTGTATTTGTTTCTTCCTGCTGTCCAACCTTTTCATTATGAAAATTGTGAAAAATAACAGAAATGTAGCAAATGGTGCAGGGAATATCCATTTCCACTGGTATTCAACATCTTGTTGACATCTTTTCTTTGTTTCTTGCACACAAAGAGCAGTGTTATAACATGACATAGGATTGCTCAAAATTGCTGGACTCTACAAAGTTACCACACAGTGTAAATAACAGGGTTTATGTTGAAAATGGGATTTAGTTACAGCACTTGATAAAATCGTCAGTGAAGTAGGAAAAGTCAAAATCTAAGAGTACAGCATCACATATGTTAAATGGTTAGTGAATGTATAAATACCACAACAAATATTGCCATTTCTCCTGATTTTTCTCTATAGCAGTTATCAGAAGAGTTGAACTTTGTGAATTATTTAGAAGAATTGGAAGGAATGTTACTTGAAATATGACAGGAAGGCTGTCTCCCAAATGGATATGGGAATCCTTTGTGGAAATGGGGTTTGAACTTAAGGGCTTGTACTTGTTGGTAGGCGCTCTACCACTTGAGCCATGTCCCCAGTCCAGTATGTGGGGATCCTTTTAACCCAGAGCTAATAAAGAAGCTGAAGGTGGTCAATGTTTGAGGGCTCTGTGTGTGTGTGTGTGTGTGTGTTCATTTCATGTAAATAAGGTCAGCAAAGATCAACTGGATGTAATTTTCTGCATTTAAACTAGTTTCACTTGTATTCTACAATGAAACTGAACACAATCAAACATGAAATTCACATTATGTTCAAATTATTCTGTTGTACTACTGAGCCTGAAAACCTCGTTTTCAAAACAAGTATATATCATAACTGACTACTTAGATGTATGTATGTCAACGTAGTTTTTCTGTTCCAAGTCATTTGCAAATGACAGATAATACAACAATTTCCTATTAAATATTCCAAAAATCATAGCATTGCTGGGTACCAGTGACTGATGCCTTTAATCCTAGCTAATTGGGAAGCTGAAATTGGGAGGGTCACAGTTTGAGGCCAAGCAAGGCAGGGAGTTGTGCAAGACCCTATCTCAACCAATACCAGGGCATGGTGGTGTGCACCTATCATCCCAGCTTTTCAGGAGAGTGAGGTTGGGAAGATGGCATCCAAGGTCAGCCCAGGCAAAAAACTTTGTGAGACCCCTTCTCAATAGAAAAAGCTGGGCATGGTAGCACATGCCTTTCATTCCGCTTACTGTGGGAAATCTAAAATAGGAGAATTATAATCTAGGCTGGCCTGGGTAAAGGGACCCTATCTCCAATATAGTTAGAGCATAAAGGGCTGAGGTGTGGCTCAAGTGGTAAACTACCTGCCCTGCAAGTGTGAGGCCTTGAGGTCAAACCCTTGTACTGCAAAAAAAAAAAAAAAAAAAAAAACCCATAAAATTGCCCAACACAACCATATAATTTTTGCACTTCCAACATGACAATAACTCAGTAGAATCATCTAATATTTAGTCTATAATCAAATGTTTACAAATCTTTCTCTCTTATAGTTGGCTTTTTTTTTTAATGAGGTTACAACCAAGCTTTTCATGTTGATTATGTGAGTGTATTTTCCCTGTCTTTTGATGGAGAATAGCCCTGCTCAGAAATCCCACTTAAGAAAAATCACGACAATGACTTTTATGGACACAAGACTAGAATCTGATCCTTCACTATTGCTTTGTCTGACTACTTCCAAAATCTAAGTCACACAAAAATCATTAAATTTGGTAAATTGGAGGGAGGATACTTTTTTGTCAAATTGCTTCTCAGTGAAATTCTCAGAAGAAATTTTGGATGCAAACTTGACTAAGATGGTCTGTAAGCAGGCCCTAGTAGGAATAATAAATTGGTTCAAGCCAGTACAGGCATATAGCCCTTAAACCCTTGCTTCTCTCTTGTTCTCTTACCAGTGTAACCTAATGGGAAGAACTCTGAGATTTGGGAACTGAACAAGGAAAAGAAGATATGACCACTAGACGGCAGTAGCATGTAGTTTTATTTGGGCACAATTTTAACATATTTGCATGCAGGCCAAGTACCTCAGAGAGGGATACCCTCCAAGGACTAGGATACAGGGATCACCTCTCCAAAGAGGCAGAGGACAAGGGAACTGCCAGGGGAGATGGATGATGTCAGTTGCAGCACAGAGCGAAGTCTCTGGGTCAGAGAATTCTGAAGGGGAGCTGCAGAGTAGGGCATTTACCTCTATAGAGTCTATCATTTTTATGGCTAGCAAAAGGTGCATGTAGTTTTGTGCAGCATGTAATGCATGCAGGCTCTATATGATTAAAGCGTGTTAATTTGAGCTACATTTGAAACAATTAGTTGTGTAAAAATTTGAGGTTGGTGCTGGTTAGCCTTTAGGAGAAGGGATCCAAGTCCACTGGGGTATATTGAGGACCAATATGCAGGCACCATATGTAACTCATTTATGTAACACCCAGATACTCCCATCTCTTCTTTCTGTGTGTGATCAATGCTGTGGACTGTGCGAAATAGGACATACTGCTGCCTCCACTCCCCAAACTAACTTCACTTCCAACAGGAACCCCCAAATCCTCCAGATATGGGCACCCCCTCCCTGGTATCTCCATGACCCTGGAGTCTTCTGAGCAGTCAGGGTTTGTTTCCCTGTGGCCCTGTGCCTGACTTTAGGATGTGATCTGTCCTCTGCTGCCCCCACTTCAGCTGCCAGCCTTGCCCCCCTGCACTTCACACTTATCTTCACTGTCATCAACATGTCCTACATGGAGAACATGCAGCCTGGCTCTGTGAGGTTCACCTCCATGGAGTCCATTCTACAACGACTGATGAGAACCCCCTGCTACCATTCCTCTTTTCCAACTTCCTCTCCAACCATCTTTGGTCTCCTTGCTCAATTTTGGAGGATTGAAATGGTTCAAAAATTGGAACTGCCAAAAAAATAAAAATAGATCTGCAGTGTAATTCATCTATTCCCACATGTGAGTATACAAGCAAAAGAAATGAAATAAGCATACCCAAAACATACTTGTATGTCCATGTTTTTTAGGACACTGCTCATAATAGCTAAGAAATGGAATCAGCATAGGATCCCATCAACAAATAAATGGATAAAGAAATGTGGCACATATACACAATGGAATATTACTCTGCCATAAAAAGAGTGAAATCCTGTCATGTGCAGCAACATGTATGAAAATGGAATAAATCAGATATGGAAAGACAAGCACCACATGTTCTATCTCATATAAGTAAACTGAAAAAAATGTCAGCCTTCATATAGAACAGTTACTGACAGAGGTTGGGAAGGGTGGGGGAGAGAGGTGAATAAAGGAAAGTTGGATATGATCAGTGCACACCGTATGCATGAATGGAAATATCACACTGAATACTATTATTATATAATTAATATATGTTAATGAAAAATAAAAGATATTAAACAAATAGAGGCTGTGGATGCAGCAGAGTGATACAGTTTATGGTTAGCATGTGTAAATTCCTGGCATCCATCGCTGGCACCCAAATAAATAAGTAACTTTAAAACACAAAGTATTTTAAAATTATTATTTTTTGCATTCATCTTTTCATTCACCCACTCCATCCTCCTCAGCTCAAGCCCTTGTTCACCAACAGTAGCATTGGTTCACTGTATGATAGGTGCAGACTGACCACATTCAGGTGAGACCTCCCTCCATCTTGCCTTAGTAGATGTAGTAAGGTGTGGGTTGGCTGGACTGGCCAAAGACTGGCTGGACCAGCTGATGTCCCAGGGCAGAAAGTTGCTCCCTCTCAGGTGCCAGCACATGTACAACACTGAGAGTCCCTGAGCACTTCCTAGGCACCCTGATCCTGCACCCAATTTTGGTTCCATGCACTGACCTTGGTTGAATATCTAAAAATACACCTGACAGACTTAAAAGACCTGAATGAGCCATATGTGACATCCATTTTACTTAGATAAGGACAGGAAATATTGTGGCCAGCAGGACAGTGTTTGACATTTCACTTTTGCAAGAGCCCTCTTGACAGTCAGGGTATGTTCTCTTTGGCATCACATGTAACAGCTCATATTCAAGGAACTCACACCTCAATGGACAGTAAAGGAATTACCTTAATGTAGAAATCTCATGTGCCAAATGGAAGCCAATCTTTCTTTAACAGCCACACCCAACTAACAGGGTCACCACACCCAAGGGAGCCCAAGGCTACACCTTTCTATTAGGTGTAGATGTCCATTTATTTCCCTCCCAGAAAGATATAGGCCATCAATCAAGGGTCATTTTCACCATATGCAACATAGCCAGGGAATTTAACTAACATTTCACCTCCATCAAGCCTCTAGTAGCCCAGAGCTAGGATCAGCTTAGCTTAAGGTCAATGTCATCCAGATGAGATACAAGAGACAGTCTGTTTGTCCTCAATAATGCCCTCTGGCAGCCCAACCTGCCAGACTTCACAGATTTTTCTTGCAACACTAGTTTTTCCTGCTGCCCCAGAGAGATAACAATGCAAAGTCTAGTAGTCATTGAGTGAGGATTTCCACTATGCTACATTTCACACTTAGATGGATGGCCAGGCACAGACCCCGAGTTGGAGCCATTCTCTGAGAGTTGATGAATTGTGGAGCTGGGGGCATGGCTCAAGTGGTAAAGCACTTTCCTAGCAAGCACAAAGTCCTGATTTCAAATCTCAGTACTGCCCAAAACACTGTCAGAAAGGTGATGAATCTCTATTGAGAGCTGATGTTCCATCTCACCAAGGACTGTGATTACTCTGTAAATACTCATAAAATGGAGCAACTATTAGGCTGAGCATGATGGCACACATCTATAATCCTAGCACTTGGAAGGCAGAAGCAAGATTGCAAGTTCAAGGCCAGACTGGGTACATAGTAAGACCCTATCTCAAAGGAATGATTATTTAATTAATGAGCACTTATTATGTTCTTGGTAACAGGGACAAATATTATACCTCAATCACTTCTGAATCTCAAGACATACCAATCACATAGGTATGCATCTCACCAGGCAGATGGGAGAACTAAGAGTCAGAGAAAGTTAAGTGGATTATTAATAAATAATCCACTCTCTAAGCCTCTGCTCTGGCACTATATGGCAGAGGCCGCTACTCCTGTGAGGAGCTCTGCCTGGGCAGAGAGGACAGATTAGTAGGTGTCCACATACAAGAGAGAAGGAAGTCCTACTGAGGTATCTCTCTATTCCATTCCCATTCCTTTTCCTTACCTCCCCAGGCCTGAGAAAGGTAGAATAGTTACTGGGGTTGATGCTGTCTGCACCTACCATCCCTGACCTTATGGATCTTGGAGGGGATGGGAGCATCTCTACTGGGATTTGAGTCACCTGACCCATGGTGTCACCTGGCTCAGCTTCTACATCCTGGAGAGAGACAGTCTTTATATCAACGGTGACCATCCGTGGCACTGAGGTCTCTTCTTGCATCCTGGGTATATCCTGCTATGGCTGCTGAGATCTGGCCAGAGCACACATCAACTCTGTCTGCTTTTATAGTTCTTTCTCTTCACTGTTCCTTTCCTTGTGCAAGTCCCCTTCTTCACCAATGTCAAAATCACACAGCAAAAGAGGTGTATAGTCAGCTGGGAATGGTGGTACACACCCGTAATCCTAGCACTCAGGAGGTATGGGCAGGATGATCAACAGTCCAAAACCAGCCTGGACAACACAGTGAGACCCTACCTCAAACAACAATGACAAAAAAGAGGTAGATGGTTAGAGTAAAGTCGCAGCATGTGCTAACCACTGTCTGGAAAGGAAATGATCTCCTGACCAAAGGATATCCCATCAGAGTCAGTCTGAAGTTATCTGTCCTTCCAGTGTTCTAGTGCCTTCTTCCTTCCTTAACTCTTTTGAACATCCTACCTCACTCTTACCCAGTCTCTGCAGGTTACACAAGTCCCTAGACTGAGGCATTGGGTCTTTGAAAATTCACCCTCTGCTTTCTGTTAAGGTATTGTTCAGTTAGCTTTTACACCATGGCAAGTGACACTGACAATTTAGTGGATTAAAGAACTATTTACAGGCTGGCTGAATGGCTCAAATTGTAGAAATCCTGCCTAGCAAGCATGAGGCCCTGAGTACAAACCCCAGTACCACCCTCCCAAAAAATAAGAACCATATACTACTGCTCATTAGTATCATTAATACATAGGTCAGCTGGGCAGTTTCTCTGGTATCAACTAGGCTTCCTTATGTGTGGGCAGCAGCCTGCAGGTCAGCTCAGTCCCTCTGCTTTTGCAGGATGCCTCACTGTTGGTTGAGGAGCCCATCCCTTCTCATTTACTGTCCGATCCAACAGGCTAGCTCCTTGTTGATATGGTGGTCATAGACTTCCTAGTACTAAGAGAAAACAAACCCTGTAACCCAGAACTTTTCAAGTCTCTTCTTACTTTACATTTCTCTTGCCCCATTGGCCAAAGTCACTCATGGCCAGCTACACCCTGGCCATAAAGGAAATGAAAATCAAAATAACATTGAGATTCTATCTCACCCCAGTCAGAGTGGCTATCATCAAGAAAACAAACAACAAATGCTGAGGAGGGAGTAGGGAAAAGGGAAATTATATCCACTGCTGGTGGGAAAGTAAATGAATGCTGACACTATGGAAAATAGTATGGAGGCTCCTCAAAAAACCTAAAAATGCAACAACCATATGATCTGGCCACTCATAGGCAAATGTTTCAGGGAATGTAAGTCAGACTACAGTAGAGATGCCTGAACACCCATATTTGTTGCATCACTACTCACAATAGCCAAGCTATGGAATCATCCCAGGTGCCCCTCAGCACGTGAACAGATAAACAAAATGGAGTATTATCCAGCCATAAGGAACAACAAAGTTATATTGTTTGCATGAAAATGAATAGAACTGGAGATCATCATATCATGTTAAGCAAAATAAGCCAGGTTCAGGGAGATGAATATCTCAGGTTTTCTCTTTTATGTGGAATTTACACCTACACACACACCTGTGTGTGTGTGTGTGTATGTGTGTGTGTGTAAGATCATACACATGTGTTTATGTAAACATTTACTTTTTAGGTCTTTCTGGGATACATTTACAGACAGTGTAGGCCTCAGGGGAAGTTCACAGGAAAAGCTGAAACATTAGCCAAATTTCTTGTCCTTGTGACATTGCACACACACAACATCTTAAACGGTGAGAATTAATTAATCCTGTGGCCTACAAGTAAATGCCAAAGAAAGTTTCTCAAGAAGCTACATGTTCTGTACTTACAAACATCTTTGCTATATTTACTTTTAAAAAGCCCTTTGTTAGTATTCCTTTCTCTCTGGGTGCTGGTAGAGAGTGCTGCAGCGTGGAGTGAGGAGGGTTTTCACTCAGATGCATTCTCCTGCCACATCCTTACTCTCACATAGTTTTCATTTTATTTCTCCCACAAACTTGCCTTTGCTGTTAAGAGGTATACTGAGGCACAATAATATGTTTTTTTTAAATGTCTATTTGAGCAACTAACAATTCATTAACTGAGAAGTACCAAACCAAAAGGGGTTTGGGACTCCCTCAAAGGAAGGCAAAGAGAAGGTTTTATTGGGTAAACTCAGATGCAAAGCCAAGGAATCACTTAATTGGTAACAGTGATGCAGCTTTTATTTGATAGCTCTTCCAAACCCAAGCTGTACATATTAGTTGTTGAGTTCTGCTTGGCTGAGAGCTTAAGTTTCATTTTTCTTTAATACAAGCATTTATAAGAAATCATTCCGGTTTAGATTTGCTTATGCTTATATGTCAAACAAGGTCAAGGTTGCTTTTGTGACTTAACTAGTTTTTGTCTGTTCAACAGAGTCTCAAGCCTGGTCTGTATTTTGATTTAACAGTACTCTTTTCTGATTTGTGTATTCACATCTCTGCTTATTATTCTATGTGTCTCTCAATGCCATGTTCTATTGGTCTGCAAAAGCTGCCATAACAAATTGCTTCAGTCTGATTGGCTTAAACAATTCCATCTGTTTTTCTTTCCAGTATATTTATTTTCTCACAGTTCTGGAGGCTGGACTTTCAAGTTCAAAGTGTTGGTGAAGACTGCTTTTTTTTTCCTGAGGATAATATAGATTGACATGTAGATGTTTGTCTTTTCCTTGTGGCCTTTTTCTCAATTCATGGCTGTATCCCAAACTCTTCTTTTTCTTAATTTATTTTTTATTATTCATTTATTCACATGTGCATACTTGTTTGGGTCATTTCTCCCTCTTGCCCCCACCCCAACACTCTCCCCCTTTCCCTGCTCTCTTCCAGGCAGAACCTGTTCTGAGCTTTTCTCCAGTTCCATTGAACAGTAGAAATAAGCAATAAGAAAGATATAGCATTTTTGCTAGTTTAGATGACAGCTATACAGAGAGATTCCTAGCACTGTTTTCATATACAAATGTGTTACAACCCAAGTTGATTTAACTCTAACTGATCTTAACACTGGTTCTTGATCCCCTTCTTGTGTTGACTTTGGTCACTTTAAGGTTTCTGTATTAATTCCTCTGGAGTGGGGACATCAAATGCTTTCACATTTTGGGTTTTCTGTCTAACCCCATACCTCCCATATATGTTCTCCCCTTGTCATGTAACCCAAGTCTTAAAACATTGCTACATTTGCCCTAGATCTAAAGACCACATATGAGGGAGAACACACGATTTTTGGTCTTCTGAGCCTTGCTAACCTTGCTCAGAATGATGTCTCTAGTTCCACCCATTTACCTGCAAGTGATAAGATTTCATTTTTCTTCATGGCTGAGTAAAATTCCATTGTGTATAAATGCTACATTTTCTTGATCCATTCATCAGTAGTGGGACATCTTGGCTGTTTCCATAACTTGGCTATTTTGAATAGCGCTGCAATAAACATGGGTGTGTGGGTGCCTTTGGAGTAACCTGTGTCGCATTACTTTGGGCATATCCCCAGGAGTGGGATTGCAGGATCATATGGCAGATCTACGTTTAGAATTTTAAGAAGCCTCCAAATTTTTTTCCAGAGTGATTGTACTAGTTTGCATTCCAACCAGCAGTGTAAGAGGGTTCCTTTTTTAATCACATCCTTGCCAACACGTGTTGTTGTTGGTGTTTTTGATGATGGCTACTCTAACAGGGGTGAGGTGGAATCTTAGTGTGGTTTTGATTTGCATTTCCTTTATGGCTAGAGATAGTATTTTTTCATGTGTTTTCGGCCATTTGAATTTCTTCTTTTGAGAAAGTTCAGTTGTCCATTTCTTAGTTGGTTCATTGATTTTTGGGAGCATTTAGTTTCTTAAGTTCCCTGTATATTCTTGTTATCAGTCCTTTATCTGATGTATAGCTAACAAATATTTTCTCCTACTCTGTGGGTGATATTTTCAGTTTATATATATATATATTTTTTTTTTTGTTTGTTTGTTTGTTTGTTTGTTTAGGCAGCACAGGGGTTTGAACTCAAGGCCTCATGTTTGTTAAGCAGGTGCTCTACCACTTGAGCCACTCTGCCAGCCCTTAAATGAATCTAGGGCTGGGATTTTTGGGTACATGTATGCTTTTTACATTTTTTTTCTTTTCAGTTTAGAGACCATTTCTCTTGTTGTGCAGAAGGTTTTTAATTTTATGTAGTCCCATTTATCCATTTTTTCTGTTAGTTGCTGGGCTGCTGGGGTTCTACTGAGGAAGTCCTTTCCTATACCTATTAATTCCAGAGTGTTCCTGCTCCTTCCTGTACAAACTTCAGAGTTTTGGGCCTGATATTAAGGTCCTTGATCCATTTTGAGTTGATACTAATACAGGGTGATAGACATGGATCTAGTTTCAGTTTCTTGCAGATGGATAACCACTTTTCCCAGCAGCATTTGTTGAAGAGGCTATCTTTTCTCCCTTGTATATTTTTGGCCCCATTGTCAAAAATAAGGTGGGTATAGTTGTGTGGATTCATATCCTGGTCCTTTATTCTGTTCCACTGGTCTTCATGTCTGTTTTTGTGCCAGTACTATGCTATTTATCTTGCTATTGCTTTGTAATATAGTTTGAAGTTGGGTATTGTGATACCTCCAGTCTTGCTCTTTTTGCTGAGTATTGCCTTGGCTATTCGTGGTCTCTTGTGTTTCCAAATGAACTTCAGGGTAGATTTTTCAATCTCTGTGATGGAAGTCATTGGGATTTTGATGGCAATTGCATTGAACATGTAGATTGCTTTTGGTAGTATAGTCATTTTTACTATGTTGACTCTTACAATCCATGAGCATTGGAGATCGTTCCATCTTCTGTAGTCTTTCTTGATCTCTTTCTTCAGGGGTTTGTAGTTCTCCTTGTAGAGGTTATTCACATCTTTTGTTAAGTTTTCTCCTAGGTATTTGATTTTTTTGAGGCTATTGTAAATGGAATTGTTTCCATGTATTCCTTCTCAGTTTGTTCATTTTTGGTGTATAGAAAAGCTAATGATTTTTGTAAGTTGATTTTGTATCCTGCCACCTTGCTATACCTGTTCATGGTGTCTAAGAGTTTTTGGGTCTTTGAGGTATCGAATCATATCATCTGCAAATGGGGATATATTGACAGTTTCTTTACCTATTTTTATTCCTTTCATTTCTTCCTCTTGCCTAATTGCTCTGGCTAGAAATTCCAGTACTATGTTGAAAAGGAGTGGGGATAGTGGGCATCCTTGTCCTACTCCTGACAATCTCTTCTTTATATAAGGGCCCTGGTCATATTAGATCTGGGCCCAACCCAGTGACCTCATTTTAATTAAGTATCTCCTTAAATACCCTATCTCCAAATAAAATCATATTCTGATATTCTGAATATGGGGGCCAGGACTTCAACACACAATTTGGAGGAGGGGAAGTCATAATTCAGCCCATAACTTATACAATCGCACTTTAATTATGACTAATTCAAGTGACTTAGGTCCATTTTGTGGCTGAGGAAACTGAGGCTCAGGGAGCCTCAAGGCCACACAGAGCCAGATATTGTGCACTGACTATGTTCAAGTTCAGGAGTGAACTCCATTTCCATCCTCAGGTAACTTCTGATGAGAACTTCTAAAAATTTCAGGAATTAATTGTTCTTCCTTTGAGGGTGTTCCTTCCAATGGTGGCAGGGTTCTGGGTGGCTGAGATTTAATAAAACCATCTTTTCCTCAATAATGAGAGAAAAAATAGGTTAATGTCAGCTCCATTAACAGTGTGCTATTGATCACTGTCCAGTCCTTCTAATATTTCCTGGAGAACCATAAAACCAATTCAATATGTATGAAAAGAAGGCAAGAAGGCTGGATGGAAGAAGGAAGTGGTAAATGGAAGAAGGAGGGAGATAGAGAAGAGGATGAGTGAGTGTAAAGAAGAAAAAATGAATGGAAGAAAAAAGAGAAGAGAGGAAGAGATGGGTAAATAGGTATAAGGAAGGGAGGATGAATGGATGGAATATTGGATGGAAAGAAGGACAGAAGGAAGGAAATGTGCATGGAGAGGTTAAAAAGAATGATTAGAAGGAAAGCCTAAGAAATTATGAATGGGTAAAAGTAAAAAGTGATGGAGGGAAGTATGGACAAAAAGATGCATAGATGAATAGAAGTAGGTTTGTATGGTAAGAAGGAGGAAAGAAAAGAGTGAGAGAGGATGGAAAGATGTATGAATTCATGAATGGATGGGTGGAGAGAGAGGAAGAAGATAGATTGATTAATGGAAAGAATGATGGGAAGAAGGGGAGGGAGAGAGGATGCTTGGGTGGAATGAAAGCTGGAAAGGAAAGGAAGAAGAGAAGGAAGAATAAACAAAAGAAATAGAGGACAGATTAAGTTTAATTCCAAACGTTTGTGTTAACCATTAGCTCATATTCATATCAAAGTTCCACACATAATAAATCAAAAAAGCATTTGCTTACTAGTTTTATATAATAAACACATAACTCTTACTCTATGCCCAGCAGTACTTACACACTTTTCAAAGGTTAGCTTGTTAATCCTGTGACAGTCCTTGAAGTAGGAAGCCTCAGGGTGCAGAGAGGTTGATTATGGCTACTACAATTGTTGGCTGTATTATTAACCAATGCATAGAAAATTGTCACAGTGTAAGAGCAGAAGGGAGGGAAGATGGAAGGGAAGGAGAAATAGAAAGGAGGGAGGGAGGAAGAAGGGAGAGAGAGAGAGATAGAGAGACGCAGAAAATGTCTGGAGTCATCAGTTCTGCATCTGCCTGGTAATATGGAGACTTCCACACTGTTCCCACCAATCTCTCCTTTCCTGCATGTCCACGGGTAGATGGGTAGATATGGTCCATTTAATCCTTCAGGCAAGGGTACCCTTAACTTGCTGCTGGAGTTGTCTCATTAACAACTCATTCTGTGCTTTACTTGGAAACAGACAAGGGGTCCTTGGAAGACTCCACTCTAAGGCACATGCTACCACAGCTCCCTACCTACAACCACCCACTGTCCTCTTCAAGGTTTGTCTCTTTCTAACCTCCATAGCTGGGTAGGTCAGTGAGAGCTATTCATAGTGAACTTTACCATCAACAACCTGTGCTACTCTTCAGACACTGGCCACCCGGACTCCCCAAGTTCAACATCACTGACACACTCATGAAGCACCTGGTGAACAGCCTGCTTCCTTCTGCCCACCCACCCCATGCCCATCCTAGGACTGTGGCCTGCCTCTAACCAACACTGGTGCCCTCCTTCCTCTCCAGCTTGGCCTTGTGTTCTAGAGGAGTAGCCTGGGTCCCTTATACTCAGATTGTAGGGCGATAGCTCTAAGGTAAGAAACACCTCCCATCCCCACCCATTCTCTCTCTCTGCTCTTTGTCCACTGTCCACTGGGAAGAACTTAGAATTCCCACTCTGGGGAATGCCTCAGGCTGAGATGGTTTGAGTTTTTTCCTTTGGGTCTTTCACATTCTTTGTCTTAAGGCAATTTAATCTATTTTTTATGGTGCTGGGAATCAAAATCTGGGCTTTGCACATGCTAGGTAAGCACTCGACCATTGAGCTACATTCCAGCCCCATCCCTTCTGACATATTGATTCAATAACTTATCCTTTGTTTTATTTAAATTTATTTTAGATTTATAAGATTTTAATAGGTTAATCTCTGGGAATATTATTGCATTTTTCAGATAAAATTTTTTAAAATCAGGGCCTTTCAATTGATAGGCAGGCACTCTACCATTAAGCCACTGAAGCCACACTTCAAATACATATCCAATTGAGATCTTTATCTTCCCCCCATTATGTTTGTGGTGGGATCCAATCCAGAGCCTTGCAAATGATAGGCAAGAGCTCTACCACTGAGCTATATCCTGGGCCCCACAATTTAATTTTGGATATGTAAAAATGGTATGCGTTTAAGATGTACAAGTTGATGTTTTGGTATACATTGTAAAATGATGAGCACATTCCAGATTACTAACTTACCTCTCACCTCCACATAGTTGCCATCTTTGTAACCTTTGACCAGCTGTATCCTGTTCCCTTCTTCCCCCAGTCTCTGGTGACCACTGTCCTCCTTTCTACTTGCATATAAGCAACACCATGCAGTATTTACTTTTTTGTGTCTGACTCATTTCACTTAGCACACAATGTTATCTAGCTCTATCCATATTGTCTCAAATAGCTGCACTTCCTTTTGATTTAGTACTGAGCAGTACCTCACTATATGTGTGACTACTAAGTTTTCTTTTTTTCTTACTCATTTATTCACATGTGCATACATTGTTGGGTCATTTCTCCCCCATACCCCACTCCCCCACACTCTACTCCCATCACCCCCTCACTTTCAGGCAGAACTTGTTCTGCCCTTATCTCTAATTTAGTTGAAGAGAAGACATAAGCATAATAAGGAAGACAAAGCATTTTTGCTAGTTGAGTTAAGGACAGCTATACAGAAAGATTCCTAGCATTGCTTCCATGCACAAATGTGTTACAACTCAAGTTGATTCATCTCTAACTGATCTTAACACTGGTTTTTGATCTGCTTCTCATGTTGACCTCTGTCAATTTAAAGTTTCTGTATTAGCTCTTCTGGAGTGGGGACATCAACACTTTCATGTTTTGGGTTTTCTACCTATTCCTATATCTCCCATATGAGCTCTCCCCTTGTTATGTGATCCGAGTCCAACAGCATTGCTGCATTTGCCCTAGATCTGAAGTCCGCATATGAGGGAGAACATACGATTTTTGGTCTTCTGGGCCTGGCTGACCTCACTCAGAATGATGTTCTCCATTTCCATCCACTTACCTGCAAATGATAAGATTTCATTTTTCTTCATGGCTGAGTAAAATTCCATTGTGTACAAGTACCACATTTTCTTGATCCATTCATCAGTAATGGGGCATTTTGGTTGTTTCCATAACTTGGATATTGTGAATAGTACTGCAATAAACATGGGTGTGCAGGTGCCTCTGGAGTAACCTGTGTTGCATTCCTTTGGGTGTATCCCCAGGAGTGGAATTGCTGGATCAGATGGCAGATCTATGTTTAGATTTTTAAGAAGCTTCCAAATATTTTTCCAGAGTGGTTGCACCAGCTTGCATTCCTACCAGCAATGTACGAGTGTTCTTTTCCCCCCACAGCCTCACCAACACATGTTGTTGGTGGTGTTTTTGATAATGGCTATTCTAACAGGGGTGTCATGGAATCTTAGTGTGGTTTTGATTTGCATTTTCTTTATGGCAAGAGATAGTATTTTTTCATGTGTTTTTTTACCATTTGATTTCTTCTTTTGAGAAAGTTCTATTTAGTTTAGTTGCCCATTTCTTAATTGGTTCATTGATTTTAGGAGAGTTTAGTTTCTTAAGTTCCCTGTATATTCTGGTTATCACTCCCTTGTCTGATGTATAGCTGGCAAATATTTTCTCCCACTCTGTGGGTGGTCTCTTCAGTTTAGAGACCATTTCTTTTGTTGTTTAGAAGCTTTTTAATTTTATGAACTCGCATTCGTCCATCCTTTCTCTTAGTTGCTGGGCTGCTGGGATTCTATTTGAGGAAGTCCTTGCCTATACCTATTAGTTCCAGATCGTTTCCTGCTCCTTCCTGTACTAACTTCAGAGTTTCAGGTCTGATATTAAGGTCCTTGATCCATTTTGAGTTGATACTAGTACATACAGGGTGATAGGGATCTAGTTTCAGTTTCACTGAAAGTAATCACTTTTCTCCATCGTATATTTTTGGCAGCTTTGTCAAAATGAGATGGGTATAGTTGTGTGGATTCATATCCGGTTCTCTATTCTGTTCCACTGGCCTTCACATTTGTGTTTGTGCCAGTACCATGTTGTTTGAAGTTGGGTATTTGTTCGTTGTTGGTGTATAGAAATAATGATTTTTGTAAGTTGATTTTGTATCCTGCCACCTTGCTATAGCTGTTTATGGTGTCTAAGAGTTTTTTGGTCTTTAAGATATAGGATCATATTGTCTACAAATCAGGATATTTTGACAGTTTCTTTACCTATTTGTATTCTTTTTATTTCTTCTTCTTGCCAAATTTCTCTCGATAGAAATTCCCATACTATGTTGAATAGGAGTGGGGATAGTGGGCACCCTTGTCTCATTCTTGATTTTAGAGGAAATGGTTTCAGTTTTTTACTATTAAGTATGATGTTGGCTGTAGTTTTGTCATATATGGCATTTACAATGTTGAAGTACATTCCTTCTATTCCTAGTTTTCTTAGAGCTTTTATCATGAAGTGGTGTTGGATCTTGTCAAAGGCTTTTTCTGCATCTATTAAGTATGTATGATGAAATTGGGTACACTGAGATTGGGTGCATATAGGTTGATAACTGTTATTTCCTTTTGCTGTATTTCCCCTTTTATTAGTATGGAGTGTCCTTTATCTCATTTTATCATTGTAAGTTAGAAGTCTACTTGGTCCAAGAAAAGTATGGCTACTCCTGCCTCTTTTCAGGGGCCATTGGCTTGGTAAATCTTCTTCCAGCCTTTCACTCTCATCCCTTGCTTACTTCTGTTGATGAGGGACTCCTGTAAGTAGCAGATTGTTGGATCTTCCTTTTTAATCCAGTTTGCCAATTGGTGTCTTTTGATGAGGGAATTTAGTCCGTTAACATTCAGTGTTAATATTGATAGATATGTGGTGATCCCTGTCATGTAGTTGTCTTTGTTGTTTAAGGGTTTGATTGCGTGCAGCTGAATCAGTGTTACTCTCTACTTTCCTGCCTTTTCTTCTCCTGTGGTTTGTTATTGCCTGTCCTTTCATGGTTTTGTTTGCTTTCACTTTCTGTGTACAGAATTCCTTCAACAATCTTTTATAGTGGTGGCTTTGTGATCATATACTGTTTTAGTTTCTGCTTATCATGGACGACTTTTATTGCTCCATCTATTTTGAATGACAGTTTTTCTGGGTAGAGTATCCTAGGATTGAAGTTATTTTCATTCAGTGCCCAGAAGACCTCACTCCATGTTATTCTTGCTTTTAAGGTTTCCCTTGAAAACTCTGCTGTGATTTTGATGGGTTTACGTTTGTATGTTATTTGTTTTTTCTCTCTTCCAGCCTTCAATATTCTTTCTCTAGTTTCTGTGCTTGTTATTTTAATGATAATATGTCATGGGGTAGTTCTGTTTTGGTCAAGTTTGTTTGGTATTCTGGAAGGCTTCCTGTACCTGAATGGGCATATTTTTCTCTAGATTTGGGAATTTTTCTATTATTATTTTGTTGAATATATTACATATTCATTTTGTTTGCACTTCTTCTCCTTCTTCAATGCCCATGATTCTCAGGTTTGATCTTTTGATGGTCAGTGAGTTCTTGCATATTCTTTTCACACATCTTGAGTTGTTTGACTAATAGTTCTTCAGTTTTTCCTTTAATTGCCATTTCATCTTCAAGTTCTAAAATATTGTCTTCTGTTTGTTCTATTCTGCTGGAATGGCCTTCCATTTTGTTTTGTATTTCTGTTTCATTCTTTTTTCTGAGGTGTTCCATATCATGGGTCATGTCCTCTTTAATATGTCAATTTTCGTCCTTAATTAATTTATCTCTGTGTTTTTGGTGTACTCTGTTTCAGTTTGGTGTTTATTTAGGGCTCCTATGATTTCATTTATTTGTTTCTGTGTTTTCTCATATTCTTTATTTTTGTTGTTTTGGAATTTCCTGAGTGCCTCCTGTATGTTTTGGTTGACCATGTCTAGTAACATCTCTATGAAATTCTCATTAATTACTTGCAGGATTTCTTCTTTCACTGTGCTTTTGTGGGCTTTGTTGGGTTCCTTTGTATAGTTTATCTTTGTTTTGTTGGAGTCTGGATCTGGGTATCTGTTTTCTTCGTTTCTCTCTGAATCCTGTACTAATTTATTTTTGAGGGGAGAATGGTTTCCATCCCTTTTTCTTCTTCCCATATTTCCACTGTGTACCATTTCTGTCCCTGGACTATATGTAATTTAGTATTAGCTGAGTTGCAATATTAATACTAACAAATCCAAGAGAAAAAGAGATGGATAGATAAAAGAAAGGAAGAAAAAAAGAGAAAAAATGGAGAGATGGTGGATAATCAAACAGCAAACCAGACAGCCAAACCCTTAAAGAAAGGCAAAAAAAAATCACCAGTTCTGGAATAGTAGAATTACAGTATTGGTTGTTCTGATGTTACTCCTTTAGCATCCAGTCCTATCTGTTTGTGTCTGTTAGGTAGCTTTGAAACCCTCCTGTGGTGGCCTGACATGTGGGGGCCTGGTGGGCTATCTGGCAAGCCTGTAGAGCTGCAGCCTGGTGGGGCCCAAGCAGTGAGGGACCCAGCAGATTGTGGATCCAGCCATCCCACGTGGAGCTGGCACCTGGTGGGCCAGAGGAGTGGGGGTCCAAGGGGCGGGGATGCTGACAGGATGGGGATCTGGCAGTCCCACATGGAGCTGAGGTCTGGTGGGGCCCAAGGGGCAGGGAGTCTGGTGGAGTGGAGCAGCTGCTCTGTCGGCTTATGGGGTGGGGACTTGGCTGGCCTATGTTCTTTTAGTTGATTGTGGTGTGGAGAAGCCTTCCACAATCTAGGTGTTCAGCATACTGTACTTTCAGCTCTCTCTTGTGCTTTACCTCAGCCAAGTGTGTCTCCAGCATCTCAGCAAGGTCCTTAATTCACGGAGCTCATGCAGTCTGTGGCTGTGTCCTGGTCACCATCTTGAATCTTCTACTAAGCTTTCTTTATCCATTCATAAACTGAAGGACAGTCAGGTCATTTCCCAATCTTCGTTGTGGCAAATAGTGCTGCAATGCAAATAGAAATGCAGATCTCTCTTTGAGATAATGGTTTCATTTCCTAACAAATACATGTGTGTGTTGTGTGTTTGTGTGTGTGTCTTAGTGTTTTGTGTTATGTTTTTTATGTGAAATGTCCCCCCCAAAGTCTCATGTGTTGAAGTCATGGTATGCAATGCAGAAGTATTCAGAGGTGGGGCCTTGGGGAGGTGATTGGATCATAAGGGCTCTGATCTCATCAATGGATTAAGCCACTGATTGATTCATAGTTTAATTGGTATGGGGAAGGGGCTAGCTCTCTCTTCATTGTTGGTGACCATGAGGTGAGAAGCTATCCTCCACTACGTTCTTTTGCCATTGTGTTCTGCCTCACCATAGGACCCAAGCAACCAGGCCAACGGGCCATGGACTGAAAGTTCTAAAATCATGAGCCAAAATAAATTATTCCTCCTTTTATTTGATTTTTCTCAAGCATTTTGTCACAGTGACAGAAAAGATAGAAAAGTGGTAGTATTTTTAGAAAGTTTGTTCTTGCATCTATTTTAAAATATTACATTATTAATATTTTTAATTGGGATAAAATGCATATAGCATAAATTTTAACTATTTTTAAGTGTGTAACCTCACTGTGTATTATATTGAGACTACTGTGAAGCAATCACTTGTTGAGCAATTACTCTCACTCCATTTGTATTCTGGATCCATTTGTATTCTGTTGGTATTTATTAAGCATGCCATCATTCAACTGATGCAGTTCCTCTGAGGCAAGTCAGGTACCAAAATGACAAGACAGTTACTATCCCACTCCCACCCAGGGGAGAACAGATATTAAGCAGGAAAATAAATATCTAAGAAAAGTGATTTTGAGTAGGTAAAGTGATGTGGCACCTTAAATACAAAGTATTGGGAGAAGCCTCTTAACCTAGGGTGACATTTGAGCTGTGCTGCAATGGCTATGAAATTATCACAGGCACAGAGACCAGCATGGACAAAGAACCTGAGATGAGAATGAGCTTAGGGTGTTCAATGAACAGAATGGAGGTGGGAGTGGCTGTAGCACAGACAGCAAGAGGAAGAGAGAGAAGGTGAGATTTGAGGCACGAGCACAGTCTTGGAGGATTTTGATTTTTTTTTATTGTTGTGCAGAGGGTACATTGTGACATTTGCCAAAGTTCTTACAATACATTATAGTTGAATTCATCCCTTCCATCATTCTCTTTTATCCTCCCTGCCCCCATTTCTGCAGTGGTTTCAATAGATCTCATTTCCCATTTGCATATATGAGTACATAATATTTCCACCATATTCATCCTCCTATACCCTATCCCCACATCCTCCCCCCTCGCATTGGTAACAAACATCCAGACAAGACATATTCTGACCTCATGCTCTCCATTTTTGTAAGGAAATGGAAATTTTGTTTGTTTAAGATAGCTATACAGGGAGTTTCCTTGTGATATTTCCATGTACACATGTACATACCATTCAAAACTTACCATCTGTATTAATCAGCATCACATTTCTGTAATGAAATTCATGAGTCAATTAACTGATAAAGAGAAAAGAGTTTTTTGATTCAAAGCTCTAGGAGTTCCAATCCAGTCCTAGTGAGGGAGGTCACATCATGGCATGTGCATGTGGCAGGGCAAACCACTTACATTAGGCCCAGGAAACAATAATAATGATGACTGTTGGAGTAACAATCTTCTTCAAAGGCACACCCCCAATGACCTGAGGACATCTCATGAGGCCCACACCTCCTCAAGGTCCCCAGCACCTCTGAAGAGCACAATTCTGGGACAAAACCTTTACCACATGGACCTATGGAGGATACTATCCAAACCACACCCCATTTTAGCCATTTTCAAGTGCACAGATCAATGTTGTTAACCAAATTACCACCATGTATCTCCAGACCTTCCTTATCTTCCTAAAGTGAGATGCTGTCCCCATTAAAGACTAACTCTCATTTCCCTACCCCAGATCCTGGCACCCACCATTCTACTGTCTGTCTATGAATTTGATAACTCTAGGAATGTCCTATAAAAAGAATCTTGCAGTACTTGTCTTTCAGTGATTGGCTTATTGCTGTGAACATAATGTCCTCAAAGTTGGTCCATGTCTTACCATGTGTGAGAATTCCCTTCCTTTTCAGGATTCCCTATTTCAGTGAATAATATTTCACTTTTACATAAATACTACATTTTGCCTTTCCATTCATTAAGACTGACCTTTTTGTGAGGCAGGGAAATGTGATAGATGCTGGGGCTTCAATATGGCAATAGTGAAATAAAGCAGTCCATTTTCTGCTCTCATGGAGCCCACATTTTGAAATGAACATGGAAAAATAAGTTATGATTACCCAAGGGGTGACCAGCACTATGATGGAAGAAGAATAGGGGGAGTGTAAGATCCAGAGGAGCCCCCTGATTTATCCCAGGAAAGTTCAAGGAGGAGGAGGAAAAAGGGAAGGTAATAAAGGAAGAGAAATGAAGGGGTGTAAAGGAGGGAAAGGAGAAAGGGGAGGAAAAGTAGGAGAAGGAAGAGGGAAAGGGAAGAGAGGGAAGAATGGAAGGTGAATCAAAGCTAAGACCTGAAGAGTGGTCAGGAAGAAACCTAGGAAAGGAAAGAAGGAGAGAAGCTTCCAGACAGAAGTACCATATATGTGAAGACCCTGAGTTGAGAAAGTATGGTTAGATGGAGTAGACATGGTCCCACAAGACTGGTATGCAGATATGGGGTGTACATGACCACAGTTAGAGAGATGTCAGGTGGTCTGCTTCCCCCCAGAATGCACCTCTCCCTCCCCAGGTCTATGAATAATAGAGCCCAGACATGGGTGGACATGGTTTGCACCTATTGGCAGGCCATTGGCAGACTGAGGCTGCTTGCCAAGGTGGTGTTCATGAGCTGAGTTGGCAGACCTGCAGCATCACTTGGCTGGACACCTACTCTCTGGACAAAGACTGCCTCTACCTCAATGGTGGAAGCCCTCAGCACCATTTCCCTGGCTCCTGCATCCCTCAACAGTGTGTAGTTGTCAGTTCTATAAATGGAGACTTGGAATTTGAATTTCAGCTCCACCACCATCTTCCCACAGCTGCCCAGCAAGGCTACTCCTTGATTAATTCCATTTTATAGATTAAAAACTAAGACTCAGATAAGTAATTTTCCTGAGGATGTGGTTTGAGAGTATGGATGGGCTGTGGTCAGCTCCACTTTCATGCTGTATGCATTTAATTCATGGAAAAGTCTTGGGGTGATGTGGAAGGGGAGTACATCTGTTTCCCCACCCTGTTCTCTTCTCAGCCTTGATATTATATAAACTTCTCTTCTAGATGTGCTCCCTATGACAAAAAGAAAGGCAGTCACTTTAACTCTGGGGGTCCTGGGTTTCAGGCACACTGGGCACTAAGAGTAGAGCCCAGTGTAGAGCCAGAAAAGGACAGAATTGTAGAGGTGTCCCCTGAACGGGATTCTGGGACACAAAGCATGGCCACATACTTCTGCTTCTCTCCCTTTCCCCTTCCTTTTCCTTTCCTCCCTGTCACTTCCCTTTGCCTCCCTTCCCTTCCCTTTCATTCACTCTCTTCCATTTTATTCACTTCTCTGCCATATTTCCCTTCCCATATTTTCCCTTCCTTTCCCCCTACTTCTCCAACTACTACCTTTCCTTGCCCTCCCCTCCTCTCCCCTTCCCTTCCCTCCATCCTCAACCTCGGTATAGAGCTTAGCAACTCACACTCTCTTTTCACCACTGCCCATGACATCCAAAGAAGATACCCTGGCCCATCTTTATTTCCATTTTGACAAAGGGTAACTGAGGCACAGGGAGGGAAAGGGATTGGTCCACATCCACAGTTAAGCTCATGGCCAGTCAGGATCTTGATGCTCTGAGTTTACATCTGATCCTTTTGATTTTGGCTGCTTCAGGTGTCTGTATAGGACTCCCCAACCCTCATAAACTGACAATGTACATGCTTCATTTTGTTGTCTAATCAGCATTCACTAAGCATCTACTATAACCCAGACCTTGTGCCTGACACCAAGGTCAAATAAGTTACATGTGCATCTTGTCCTAATGTAAACTCCAGTGGGGCAGAAACTGTTTAGTTCAGCACTATATTCCTCAAATGTAAATGGGGCCCACATATAGGTAGTACTCAATAAACATCCACTGGATGAAGGGATAGATTGAAGGGAGGGTGGAATAGCAGATGGTGACATGGGTGAATGCATATGTGGGGGGATGAACATAAATCTTATGAGAACCTCTTGTTGGGCACCAGCTGGAGAGATGGGTAAAGAAGAGCTGGATCTAACTGAAATATCAGGAAATTCTTTTTCATGATTTTTAAGTCAGACCTTAGAACCCGAGTAGATGCACAGTAAGCAGATGTAAAGAAAGACATCCTGGTGGGGCCCTCCATAGACAGAGGCAAGGGATATGGGGGATGGGACTATTCTGCCCATTACGTGTGACTTCCATTTTCCAGGTTGTAACAAACATGGTCCAGATGAGCCTCCTACAAGTATGTGTCTTCACTCACTCCCCTTTACAACTTCTGTAGGTCTTGAGTGATATCTTTCTCCTCATTCACAAAGGAAGCTGATCACAAACATGAGTCAGTCTCCTGAGTGGGACCAAGGTCTTAGTGAAAGTAAAAATGCTAAGTCCATGGCCTCCTTTTGGATCTGCAGCCGTGGTATTAGATTTCTGGATTTTCCACATTCACGTGTCTTCCTAACAGGAAGATATTTGAACAATCTTTCCTTACAGGGTTAGCGATTGAGGGCAGATGGTGGCTTGACCTTTGTGAATTCATCCACCCACACATTCATCCACCCACCCATTCATCTTTCCATCCATCCATCCATCCACTCATCCTTATCCCTATTTTTGTGTTTGACCCTTATTTCTTCTCTCTTTCCTTCGTCTATGAATCCCTCCACCCATCCATCCACCAGTCAACCCACCAATCACTCATCTATCCATCCACCCATTTATCCAACATCCATTCACCCACTCATTCACTTGTTAACCCATCACCAGGCTCATTCACTTGCTTGTCTTTCATTCCTTCTCTCCTTCCACCTCCCCAACTTCCCTTCCTTGTTTTGATGTTCTTACATACTCCTTTGTTTTTTCAGGGGCAGTCAAATTATTCTTTTTTTCCTTTTATTCATATGTACATACGTTTGGGCCATTTCTCCCCACTTCCCCTCACCCCCAATCTTATCCCCTTGCCCCTTCCCTCTCCCCCCCCTTACCCCTTTGCTACCAGGCATAAACTATTTTTCCCTTATCTCTAATTTTGTTGAAGAGAGACTATGAGCAATAATAGGAAGGACCAAGGGTTTTTGTATATTGAGATACAGATAGCTACACAGGGAGTTGACTTGCATTGCTTTCCTGTGCATGTGTGTTACCTTCTAAATTAATTCTTCTTGAACTAACCTTTTCTCTAGTCCATGGTTCCCTTCTCCTATTGGCTTCTGTCGCTTTAAAGTATCTGCATTAGTTTCTCTGCATTGAGGGCAACAAATGCTATTTAGTTTTTTGGGTGTCTTACCTATCCTCATACCTCCCTTGTGTGCTAAAGCTTTTATCATGTGCTCAAAGTCCAATACCCTTGTTGTGTTTGCTCTTCATCCAGTTCCACATATGAGAGAAAACATATGATTTTTGGTCTTTTAGGCCAGGCTAACCTCACTCAGAATGATGTTCTTCAGTTCCATCCATTTACCTGCAAATGATAACATTTCATTCTTCTTCATGGCTGCATAAAATACCATTGTGTACAAACACCACATTTTCTTAATCCATTCGTCAGTAGTGGGGCATCTTGGCTGTTTCCATAACTTGGCTATTGTGAATAGTGCTGCAATAAACATGGGTGTGCAGGTGCCTCTGGAGTAACCTGTGTCACAGTCTTTTGGGTATATCCCCAAGAATGGTATTGCTGGATCATATGGCAGATCTATGTTTAGATTTTTAAGAAGCTTCCAAATTTTTTTCCAGAGTGGTTGTACTCATTTTCATTCCCACCAGCAGTGGATTAGGGTTCCTTTTTCCCCCGCATCCTCGCCAACATCTGTTGTTAGTGGTGTTACTAGTGATGGCTATTCTAACAGGAGTGAGGTGGAATTTTAGTGTGGTTTTAATTTGCATTTTCTTTATTGCTAGAGATGGTGAGCATTTTTTCATGTGTTTTTGGCCATTTGAATTTCTTCTTTTGAGAAAGTTCTGTTTAGTTCACTTGCCCATTTCTTTATTGGTTCATTAATTTTGGGAGAATTTAGTTTTTTAAGTTCCCTATATATTTTGGTTATCAGTCCTTTGTCTGATGTGTAGCTGGCAAATATTTTCTCCCACTCGGTGGGTGTTCTCTTCAGTTTACAGACCATTTCTTTTGTTAAGCAGAAGCTTTTTAGTTTTATGAAGTCCCATTTATCTATGCTACCTTTTAGTTGCTGAGCAGCTGGGGTTTCATTGAGAGAGTCCTTGCCTAAACCTATTACTTCCAAAGTATTTCCTACTCTTTCCTGTACCAACTTAAGAGTTTGGTGTCTGATATTAAGATCCTTGATCCATTTTGAGTTAATATTGGTATAGGGTGAAAAACATGGATCTAGTTTCAGTCTTTTGCAGGCTGTTAACCAGTTTTCCCACCAGTTTTTGTTGAAGAGGCTGTCTTTTCTCAGTTGTATATTTTTAGCACCTTTGTTGAAGATAAGTTAGTTAGAGCTGTGTGGCTTCATATCTGGGTCCTCTATTCTGTTCCATTGGTCTTCATGTCTGTTTTGTGCCAGTACCATGCTGTTTTTATTGTTATTGCTTTGTAATATAGTTTGAAATCAGGTATCGTGATACCTCTAGCATTGTTCTTTTTACTGAGTATTGCCTTGGCTATTCGTGGCCTCTTGTGTTTCCATATAAATTTAATGGTAGACTTTTCAATCTCTTTGGTGAATATCATTGGGATTTTGGTGGGAATTGCATTAAACATGTAGATTGCTTTTGGGAGTATAGACATTTTTACTATGTTGATTCTACCAATCCATGAGCATAGGAGATCTCTCCCTTTTCTATAGTCTTCCTTGATTTCTTTCTTTAGAAGTTTATAGTTTTCCTTGTAGAGGTCATTCATATCCTTTGTTATGTTTACACCTAAGTATTTGATTTTTTTGAGGATATTGTAAATGGGATTGTTTTCATATAATCTTTAGTGTATAGAAATGGTAATGATTTTTCTATGTTGATTTTACATTCTGCTACCTTGCTATAGCTGTTGATGGTGTCTAGTAGCTTTTGAGTAGAGTTTTTTGGGTCTTTAAGGCATAGAATCATATCATCTGCAAATAAGGATATTTTGACAGTTTCTTTACCTATTTTTATTCCTTTCATTCCTTCTTCTTGCCTAATTTCTCTGGCTAGGAATTCCAGTACTATGTTGAATAGGAGTGGAGATAGTGGGCATCCTTGCCTTGTTCCTGATTTTAGAGGGAATAATTTCAGTTTTTCTCCATTAAGTACAATGCTGGCTGTAGGTTTGTCACATAAAGCTTTTATAATGTTGAGGTACTTTCCTTCTATTCCTAGTTTTCTTAGAGCTTTTATCATGAAATGGTGTTGGATCTTATCAAAGGCTTTTTCTGCATCTATGAGATGATCAAGTGGTTTTTGTCTTTGCTTCTGTTAATGTGGTATATTACATTTATTGTTTTCCATATGTTGAACAACCCCTGCATGCCTGGGATGAAGTATACTTGGTCGTTTTCCATGATCTTATTGATGTGTTGTTGAATTCGCCTTGCCATTATTTTATTGAGGATTTTTGCATCAATGTTCATTAGGGAAATTGGCCTGTAGTTCTCCTTTTTGGAGGTGTATTTGCCTGGTTTTGGGATAAGTGTAATACTGGCTTCATAAAATGTGTTAGGCAGTTTCCTTCCCTTTCTATTTCATGGAATAGTTTAAGGAGGGTTGGTATTAGTTCTCCTTTAAAAGTTTGATAAAATTCTGCAGAGAATCCATCAGGTCCTGGACTTTTCTTTTTTGGGGGACTCTTGATTTCTGCTTCAATTTTTTTTGTGTTATAGATCTATTCAGATGATTGATGTCCTTTTGGTTCAGTTTTAAATGATCATATGTATCTACAAATCTTTCCATTTCTTCAAGATTTTCAAATTTATTTGACTATAGATTCTTAAAGTTGTCTCTGATGAGATAATAAAGTTATCTCTCCTTTTGCATTCCTGATTTTACTAACTTGTGGTTTTCCTCTCCTCATTTATTCAGGTTTGTGAGGGATCTGTCGATCTTGTTTATTTTTTCAAATAACCAACTTTTTACTTCATTAATTCTTTGTGTGTGTTTTTTTTTTGGTTTCTATCTCATTGATTTCAGTTCTTATTTTTATTATTTTTCTCCTTCTATTTGTTTTGGAATTTGCTTGTTCTTGTTTTTCTAGGAGTTTCAGGTATATGATTATGTCATTGATTTGAGACCTTTCAGTCTTTTTAATATAAGCACTCATGGCTATAAACATTCCTCTCAGGACTGCCTTTGCTGTGTCCCAGAGGTTCTGGTAGGTTGTGTTTTCATTTTCATTGACTTCCAGGAACCTTTTAATTTCTTCTTTTATTTCATCAATGACTCACTGTTCATTAAGCAATGAGTTATTCAGTTTCCAGCTGTTTGCATGTTTTTTTGTCTTTATTTTTGATGTTCAGTTCTAGTTTTATTGTATCTATTGTGATCAAATAGAATGTATGGTATAATTTCTATTTTCTTATATTTGCTGAGGCTTGCTTTGTGCCCTAGGATATGATCTATTTTGGAGAGGGTTCCATGAGCTGCTGAGAAGAATGTGTATTGTGTAGAAGTTGGATGAAATGTTATGTAGACATCAACAAGGTCCATTTGATCTATGGTATATTTTACATGTTAGATTTCTTTATTTTTTGTTTGGATGACTTATCTATTGATGATAGTGGTGTGTTAAAGTCTCCCACAACCACTGTGTTGGAGTTAATATATGCTTTTAGGTCCTTCAGGGTATGTTTGATGAAATTTGGTGCATTGACATTGGGTGCATAGAGGTTAATAATTGTTATTTCCTTTTGGTCTATTTCCCCTTTTATTAGTATGGAATGTAGGTTTGAAGTCTACTCTGTCATTTTCTCATCAAAGGGGAAAAAACAAAGAACAAAAATAATAAAAATCCCACGTTCAAATGCAATACAGTTTCAGTTAGTCCTTCAGCATCTGGTGGTGTTGTCTCATCAAAGGAAGAAAAAAAAAGGAGTCTGGAGACAGCTTTGTGAATGTTTATCTCAGGCTACAACTCACCTGCCTCCTACTGTCAACCATCTGCTGCTGCAGGCTTTATTTATTTAGAGTTCTCCTGGATGCCTGCCCCTTTTGTTTCCTCCAGTATACATCCCTGCCTGCCTTTTGCTATTGTAGTCTTTTTTTGTTATAGTTTGCATGGGGTTGTGCTCCTCCCCCACTCTCCTGTAGAGCATGCCACACTTTAGCCACTGTTATAAGCCTTCCCCTCTCCAAGCACACTGGGGGAGGTGGTGCTTCTCTGGCCAGCTTTTCATTTATATTTCTGTGAGGGTGTGACCCTCCCCTACTCTCTGGAGCTCAGGGCACCCTGCCCTCTTTGCTATGTGTATCTTCTTTTTTCAGCTGATTTTTTATTACTCAGTTTGTTTTTATCTCTTTTTTATCCCTGGGTGGGGATCAGTGTGTCCAGGGGGCTATGCTGATCTGGCCCAGGGTTATTTGTGGAAGTCCCATGTGCTGCTTAGCACACTTGGTGGTCTGCTTCTCCCAAACAGGTTAGGCACTGGTGTTTTGTGGCATGAAAGTGCTCTTGGTTTCTCCATTTAACATGAAGTGGGGATTTATGCATGGGATGGGGGTGTGGAGGTGTCTGAGTTTTGTCTTTTCTTGGTGGTTTTTCCTGCAAAGTGTATCTCCAGCATCTCTCCAAGATTTAGGAAGCATGCTTTCTGCTTCCTCCCTCTAGTTGCCATCTTGGAATCTCTTCCTCTTACCTACTCCTTGACCCTCATTTATCCATTTTTCCTTCTGCCAATCTCTTTATCCCTTCCATGATTTTTGCCTGCCCATTCTATTCTTTTTATTCAGCCTTTCTCTTGTTCACCACAACAACACTCTTGAGTTAATTTTATTTACAGACTTGCTCATCCCTCCACTCACATAATCATTATTACCATCACTCTTGATTATGGCCTACTTGGGAATTTTTCTTCTGGCTTGGACCTCTGCCAGGATGGAGATTCCCTCACTATGTGGGAGCTCTATCTTTCCCTGATGATAACCCTTTCCCCAGCTCTTGAGCCATCCACCACATTCCTGCCTTCTCCATCAACAACTGTGTGGCCAGAATCCACCACAGGTATCTTGGGGCTCCTTTTCTTCCCTTCATAAGATTCCCAGCCCCACATTTCTACCAGCTGTCACATGAAAGCCAAAGCTAAGAGGCCAGCATGTGAAGATCCTGGTCAGGGTGGTTATTCTAACCACAAAGATTAGACTACCATTTCAACAGATGCCTGCTTTCCTGGAGTCACTAATATTGTGAAATAACTCACCATTATAACACAATGTGGGATTTGTGGGGAAGATACCTGACATAATATGAAGAGGGAGAACTTTCTCCAGAAATTCCACCTGAACTGAATCTTTCAGGATAAGCAGGAGTTATTAGACAAATGGGGCATGAAGAGTATTCCTTCAGGGTGGAATCCATAAGCTAAGGCTCAGTAATAAAAAACAATATAGTGTATGGGAGAAATTTTGTTTGCAGGGAACATAAGGCACAACCAAGAGTGGATGGGTAAATGAAGCAGAATAGTCAATAGGAACAAGATTGGAAAAGGTCTTGAATGCCAAGTAAAGAATTTTGAAGTTACCACTGAAAGTCTCTAAGAATCATTGGGTAGAAGTAGAGCAGGGGCAGTCCTAGTGAGATTTTTGTTTCAGAAAGATTCTTGAAGTGTTCAACATAGAGAATATCTTTTAGACAGGGAGGCTAATGAGTCTGCTGGGGTGATAGTCTGTGTGAGAGGAGATAAAACCTGAGCTGAGATGATACTCATGAGGAACATTTAGATAAGAAAATTGTTGGGGCCAGGTGTAGTGGCTTACACCCATAACCTTAGCTACTCAGGTGGAAGAGATCAGGAGGATTGGAGTTTGAGGCAAAAAGTTCACAAGACTTCTTCTCAACCAATGGCTGGGCACAGTTGTGTGCACCTGTCATCCCAAGCTATACAAGAAAGCACAAATGGGAGTATGATGGTAGAGGCTTACCTGATCATAAAGTGAGAGCATATCTTAAATAATCAAGGCAAAAAGAGCTGCTGGATTGGTTCACATGGTAGAGTGCCTGCAGTAAGAGCAAGACCATAATTTCAACCCCCAGTACCACCATAAAAGGGGGAAGGTAAAAGAAAGTGAAGGGAGGAGAGGGAAATAGAAGGGAAAGGTAAGGAGAAGGGAAGGGAAAACCATAGGGAAGAGAAAGGAAAGAAATTATTACTTGGAAGTGAGGAGATGAGTAGGTTCTGACTTAGATGGCCAGGTTTGTAGGTGACATTGGTGGATCGTGGTGTCCTTGGGAAGAAGATGAAATGTTGAGTCTGGTCTCGGGCCAGCTCTCGTTTGCAAGCATCTCTTCACCTCCCTTTCTTCAGCCATGAGGCACCACCTGAAGACCTCCACCATCTCCAACCTCCCTTATTCAGCAGACATGAGCAACAGCTCATCCACGTTCAACTCCATCAAGAGGGTCCTGCAGTACCTGGTGAAGCCCTGACGCTGGTTGCTCCTGGTGGGATAAATCTTACCCAGCCCATCTACCAACCCCTCTCTGTCTGACCCCCCCTCCTCCTTTTCCAGCTCAGACCCTTGTTTCAGAACAGCAGCCTGGACCCCTTCTACTCAGGTTGCAGACTGCCCTCCATCAGGTGAGTCCACTTCTTGGCCATTTGCCAGTAATGACAGTCACTTTTGTGTGATTAGGTTGCCCATTTCTCCTCTTCCTTCTAATTCCCATACCCAAGAAACCTTTCTAGAATATCCACATCACTCTCTCCCTAGGCCTGAGTAGGATGGTGTAATCACTACTTTGGATGCCACCTGTACCTATCTCCATGACCTTGTGGGACCCAGGCTAGATATACAGAAGTTGTACTGGGAGCTGAGTCAGCTCACTCATGGTATCTCCCATCTAGGAAACTACACCTTGGACCAGGGCAGTCTCTGTGTCAGTCGTGAGTGACAGCTGTTTGTATTGAATGTATTGCAGAGTCCATGCTCTCCTCACCCAAGCCTCCTTCTTGTCTCTACACCCCCAAAACCCTTTTTCTCTCTCACTCTCTCTCTTACACCCACCAGTTGGAGACACATGCTGAGAAATCATTGCAATAAAATCAGCTATGAATCACCTGTGAATTTTTGGCTGGACACAGAGAAATGACCATTAAATGTTGGTTGGACAGTCAAGTGCAGTGATGCACAACTTTATATTTGGCTGCTTGGGAGACTGAGGCAGGAGGATTTCTTGAGTCTAGGAGCCTAGGAGTTAGAGGCCAGTCTGGGTAACATAGCAGGACCATGCCTCAAAAAATGTTGGTTGGCACTCTGGAAAAAAATTTGGAGGCTACTTAAAAAGCTAAATATTGATCTACCATATGATCCAGCAATACCACTCTTGGGGATATACCAAAAAGAATGTGACACAGGTTACTCCAGAGGCACCTGCACACCCATGTTTACTTCAGCACTATTCACAATAGCCAGGTATGGAAACAGCCAAGATGCCCCACTACTGATGAATGGATCAAGAAAATGTGCTATCTATACACAATGGAATTTTATGCAACCATGAAGAAGAATGAAATGTTATCATTCGTTGGTAAATGGATGGAATTGGAGAACATCATTCTGAGTGAGGTTAGCCTGGCTCAAAAGACCAAAAATCATATGTCTTCCCTCATATGTGGACATTAGATTAGGGGCAAAAACAAGAAGGGGATTGTACTTTGATCACATGATAAAGCAAGAGCACACGAGGGAGGTATGAAGATAGGTAAGACACCTAAAAAACTAGATAGCATTTGTTGCCCTCAAAGCAGAGAAACTAATGCAGATACTTTAAAGTGACAGAGGCCAATAGGAGAAGGGGACCAGGAACTAGAGAAAAGATTAGTTCAAGAAGAATTAACTTAGAAGTCAACACACATGCACAGAAAATCAATGCGAGTCAACTCCCTGTATAGCTATCCTTATCTCAACTAGTAAAAACCCTTGGTCCTTCCTATTATCACTTATACTCTCTCTTCAACAAAATTAGAGATAAGGGCAAAATAGTTTCTGTCGGGTAGCGAGGGGGTAGCGGGGAAGAGGGAGGGTGTAGGGGGGTATGGGGGGGTGGGGGAAGTGGGGAGAAATGACCCAAACATTGTATGCACATATGAATAAAATAAAAATTAAAAAAAATGTTGGTTGGGAGGATGGATAGAGGGAAGTAAGTGAGCAATTCAATGGAAATACTATATATGACTGTTGGGGAGTGGATATGGTACTTCATGTCTATAATTACATCTACTCAGGAGCCAGAGACTGAGAGTATCACAACTCAAGGTTAGCCTGGGCAAAATGTTATTTAGACCCCATCTTGACAAGCAAGCCAGGCATGGTGGTTCATCCCTGTAACCCCAACTATACAAGTGGTATAGGTAGAAAGGTCATCATCTGAGGGTAGCCCTGGGCACAAGAAAAGCACAAGTCCCTATCTAAAAAATAACTAAAGCAAAAAAAGTCTAGAAGCATGGCTCAAGTGGTAGAGCACCTACCTAGCAAGTGAACCCTAAATGCACCCGATCTTGTCTGATCTCGGAAGCTAAGCAGGGTTGGACCTGGTTAGTACTTGGATGAGCGAAAGTAAACCCTGAACTCAAACACAGTACAGAAAAAAAAAGAAGGGAGGGAGGAAGGAAAGAAAGAACAGCCATGACTTTAAATTCTTTTAGGTAGTGGGCCAGGTTCTGACCAAGGAATCACTGCCCTGTCTTTCAGCTCAACCAGATATTCTGGAGAAGCAGCATCAAGAGCTATTTTCTGACTTGGTGTTCATGTAAGTTCCAAGCCAAGGTCTCACGCCCCTGGAAACTTCTGTCATACTTCAAATAAAAGTGTCCCCTTGCCATAACCTCCCAGTTCCTATATTTATTACAGAGATTCCTAGGAATATAGAACTGTCACATAAAAACCAGTTTCTTTCTGAACTAGTGGTTCCATCTGTCTTAGAAACCCAAGAGGGATTGTGAAGCATCTACAACATGGCGGTGCCTGGTGCTGGGAGCCATGGAATCCAGAGTGTAGAATCCTTGCCTCAAGAAGTGAGCTACTGGATAAATATATGAATGCACCAAAGTTAGAACTATCTAACTAGCTTTTATTTTACTTTGACATGGATTTAGAAAAAAAATAAGTTGATTTTTTATTTAGAGTAATGTTCAAGAACCATGATATGTCCCAAGGTTTTCTTTCCCTATCAGAGTAAAATAGTGCCTTCCAGATGTCAGAGTTGGTCCAGGTGTGATAGTGCACATCTGTAATCCTAGCTACTCATGAGATGGAGGGAGGAAGATTGTGAATTTGAGGCCAACTTGGGCAAAGTTTGCAAGATCCTATCTCAAAATAAAACTAAAATCACAAGGGCTTGGCGCATAGCTCAAGTGGTAGAGCACTTGCCTAGCAATTGTGAGGTCCTGTAGTCAATCCTCAGTATGGAAGGAAGGGAGGGAGGGAGGGAGGAAAGGAGAAAAGGATTAAAGCAGGAAAGAAAGAAAGAAGATAGACAGGAGTGAGTGATTGAGGGAGGGCAGGAAATGGAGTGGGGGGAGAAAAAGAGAAAGAGAGGGAGAAAGAAAGAAAAACAAAGTAGATAGTGAAGGGGATAGGGAGAAAAAAGAAAGAGAGAGTGGGGAGGGAGGGAGGGAGAGAGAGAAAAAGAGAGAGGACTGGTGGTTCAAGCCTGTAATCCTATTTACTCAAGAGGCAGAGATCAGGAGGATCACTCTTCTATGCCAGCCCAGGCAAATAGTTTGAGAAGACCCTATCTCAAAAAATCCTATAACAAAAAATTGGGCTGGTAGGGTAGCTCAAGGTGAAGGACCTGAGTTCAAGCCCCAATACTGCAAAAATAAAACAAAAAGAAAAGAGAGAGAGAGAGAGAGAGAGAAGGGAAGAAGGGAGGAGGAGGGGGAGGGAGAGTGGAGGGGTGAGAGAGTGGGGGAGAAAGAGAGGGAAAAAAGGAAAAAGAAAGAAGTGAAGGAAAGGAAGAAAGGAAGAAAAGGAAGAAAGAAAAAGGACTCAGAGACTCCCAGAAAAGAGCTCCAGGAGCCACGGTTGCTGTAGCTCCCACGTGTGTTTTTACCACTCACTGCTGATAATACTTACCCTAACAATCAACATTCATATCTCTGAATCCCTCCTTAAATGGACTGTGCATTATGTCCTCATCTCTTTTGCACTATAAAAAGTATGTACTATGTTTTGTTAAATTTCAGTCTGTGTAAACAGGAAGAAAGATGATATGGAGTGTTTACATTTTAATCAGCTAAATGATCCAAGCAAAATGTATGAACTATTAGCCTGGCAAAATGAGTATCTATCTGGTGTCAATTATTGATGCTCTAAGTGGGTCTCAATCATCACTGAACATTAGCCTCACACTGAGAGCTTTTTTAAAAATGCTCATCCCTGGGCTCCATCAAATATTCTATGTTTTGGAAAGTACTGGGGATTGAACTCAGGACTTCACACTTGCTAGGCAGGCATTCTACAACTTGAACCACTCCACCAACCCTTTTTGCTCTGGTTATTTTGGAGAGAGTGTAGCTAGAAAGGGGAGGCCAGAAAAGACACAGACATTCTGGTGTTCTGAGGACTAAACAGGGGGAGGGGATGGCAAAGCAGAGAGAAAATTGAAACATGAATTGAAACATGAAGGTCACATAGCTCTGGGGAAATTAAATAGCCAATGAAGTCACATGCAGCCATATGTGGGTTGAGCTTTGCTTTTTGCTTCTGTAACCTGCTTGCAAGGGTATATAAGGTGAGACCCCTTTGTTCTTGGGGCTCAGTCTTTGGACTTGAGTTTGCTGGCTCTGTGCTGGCACAATAAACATTGCTTCTTGCTAATTTGACTCAGAGACTTGTATCTCAGCTCATAATTTCCCGCAACATTACATGGGGGCTCCTCCAGGATTACAGGACACAGTGCATTATCACCTCCCTTGTCACCGGGGTGCATCCCTTGGACCACTGGGAGGAGATCTCATCAGGCGGAATTCATCCTCCTAGCGAGTCGGGGTGAGGGTCTCGGATGCACAAAGGAACACACTGAGGTGCAGGAACCAACTTAGGAGCACTGCTCTTCATTCTGGTAAGAATCCAGGTTCAAATTCAGGCCTGCCTCAGGAGGCATAAGGGGAGATTGATCAGTTCCCAGAGGCCGCTAGTAACTATCTGTTGAGGTGAAGCCGTGTCTCTGGTTTAGGGAGTGAGGTGGAATTATTGTGCTGTGTGAAAGTATATAAGTGGAAGCATGAGACACAGCCCAGCTGCGAAGTGAGTGAGGAGTCCCGATCCTTGGTTCTGTGGTGAATTCATAAGGTCAAGGGTGATCCCCAATGGGGCCTCAGGTCCTGGGGTTTTATGGACTCACTGGAACCAAAGATTTGCCTATGTCCCTGCAAGAGGAGTGGCAGAAGACGAATGAAGTGAGTGCTTTTCCAAAACCCCTCCCCCTCTGTGTCTGTCTTGCTATCTGGTAACGGGAGAAGTAGGTGGAAATCCAAGTAAAAACACTCTTTGGAATGTATGATTAATAACTTTAAAAAGAGATTGAATGGAGACTATGGAGTTAGGTTAACTCCTAACAAGCTAAAGGTCCTTTGTGAAATAGATTGGTTTGCTTTTGGTGTAGGATGGCCCCGGGAAGGGTCACTAGATAAAACTGTGATTAATAAAGTTTATAGAGTAATTGTAAAAGAGAAAAAAAACCCTAACACCCAGGAGAATGAGAAAAGCCAAGAGGCTAAAACTGGTCTTCAAAAACCAGACTCTGTTGTTTATTTAAATTCAGGTATCAATTTACTGGGCAGACTGAGGAGAAATCAGTCTTTCAGTCTTGATGGATAGCTTTGATGCCCAGTTTGCACATCTTCACCCAAAATTGGCATCCTGAAGGAGGACTGAAGATCAGCACTAATGGAGCTCTTACAAAAATTAACACAGGAAGGATGGACTTGCACTGATACATAAGATCTGGTCTGACTTGAAAGAAAAGGAATGTTGCAAAAGGGTTGTGAATGTAGAGAGAGGAAAATGGAGGAATAGAAACAAAAGTGAGATAAGGTTTTCTTGGATGAAGTGAAGGGAGAGAGAGTGAGAGAGGAGAAAAAAGAGGAAAAAGAAAAAATGAACTGTCATAAAATGTTTGGAGACAGAGAAGGATAAAAGGTTTAATACATTCCTTTAGTTGAGCTTTTATGTCATAAAATAAAAAGTAAATAGAAAACAATTTAGGATTATTAAAATATGCCAGAAATACTGAACTTCCTGGCACCTTTACTTCTAGAGAACATGAACAGGGAAAGCCTACTTAAAAGGGTTAAAAAAAAAGACCAACTTTGACTGTTGCTAGTAAAAAAACCCCAAACTTCCAAAAGGTTGGTGCAGTAAGCTTGGTCTGTTATTGAGACAGTCATGAAATTCTTATGTTTCCCTTGATCGTGGTTGGTGAGATTATGCATCCATCTAATGGTGTGCTCACAGTGTGTGTATATACATAAAGACCTTAAAAAGAGTTCTTATTATACAGTCAGTGTAAAAATTATTACTCTGCTCTATTGATACTTTTAAGAAAACAGGTTATTAAACTTACTTTAATCAGGTCTCATTAAGATGCAGGCATTCAGGGGTTAACATTCTACCTCAAGACCTTGTGCTCAACTCCCTGCACAGTAACAACATAAAAATAAAAATTAAAACATAGTCATGTGTACTCTCTATTTCATTCATTTCCAGGGTATTCTTCCATCAAAGATGATGCTGTGAACAAAAATCTGGTAAGCCTCAAGAAAGTCCCTGCCTTGGGCAGAGAAGGGACAAGTTTGTTCTTGTCATCATCAAAAATCTCCATGCACACAGAGACTTGAATCATGTGAAAGGTGGCCGCCCAATGGCAAGACTATGCGTATTAGTCCACTAATTTCTGCTACAACAAAATACCTCAGTATTTTGAGGCACACTGGAAAGACAGAAGTCTTGACTGCTGGGGGGGGACCCATATTTCAGAGGTCACCAGAACAATGAGGCGTTGAGTTGTTAAGCTCTCACCACCAGGTTCATTCCCATCCTCACACTACACAGGTTCCAAGGGAGATCCCAGGGAAGTGGCAAAAGATGCCTAAACCTAGCATTTGTCTCCCCAGATCTTCCTATCTGGGCCATCTTCTTCATCAGCTTGGCAGAATTACTGGGACTTATCACATGCCTGATCTGCTGTTTCCTGGAGAGCAGGGAAGGTATGTTGATCTTCTTGTTGTGTTGTAAGAATTTTTAAGACAGTAATACACTTCATAATGATGTTTTGGTCAATGATGGACTGCATATATGGCAGTGGTCCCATAAGATTATATTTTCTAGTGACATCATAGCCATGTTAGTTTGTGTAAGTCCACTCTATGACGTTTGCACAACAACAGAAAGGCCTAATGATGCATTTCTCAGCCTTGCATGAGTGCATATGAAAAATACAAATCCTTTGTTGGGTACATGTTTTGCAAAAGGTTTTTCCTAGACTGTGTGTAGACTGGATTTTTACTTTTCATTTTTAATTGAGAAATAAGACACATACACATATATGGGGTACAATAAAAATGCTCTGATACATGTATACATAATGAAATGATTAAATCAAGCTAATTAACATATTCATTCTATCTTTTTTAGGGATATGAACATTTGAAATCTACCCATTGCAACTTTGGAATATACATTACCTATTATTAGCTGCAGTCACCATGTTGTGCAATAGGTCTCAAAGTTTAGCAGTGTAATTAGGGAAATGTTTATGAGCATCACAATAAGATACCACTATGCATGAGAATGATTCAAATGAAAAGGCTAATGGATATTGTGAAGACTGAAGCACTGGAACTCTTTTAGAGAGCTAGTGGAACTTAGCCTGGTCATTTCTTTCAAAGTTACATATACCTACCATAGGACCCAACCATCATGTCCCCACTAATTTATCCAAGAGAAATGGAAGCATACATACAAAGACAAATTAATAGATGGTAAGTAAAAGATAGATGATAGATACATAAATGGTAGATGGCAGACAGATAGTAAATAAAATTAGATATGTAAATGATTGACAGAAGGTAGACAATTGATAGGTGATAGATAAGTGGATAGCAGATAAGTAATAGATGATTGATTACAGATGATAAACAATTTAATAGATGATTAGCAGATGTATGATAGATGATTAACAGATATTGATAAAGAATTTGGGGGCTAAGAGAAATGTAGGAAATATCAGAGATAGAAAGGTTTTTGAAAATTGGTAGTAAAAAAGGAGAGAGAAGGACTGGGAAGAAAACCACGTAGAAGAGGAGGAAGAAGGACACCAAGAGTCTCTGGTCATATTTTCAGCCCTGAGGTTTCCTATATTAAGTGGCTAACCATTTCCACCCTGATGCTCTCCTTCCTCTCACAGGTGACCATCTGCCAGTGGAAGAAGGAGGTAGACTACTAGGTGCAGCGCCACCACCTGGCCTGCCACACCTTGACCTGTGGAAGCTAGAGTTACTCCACCTGCTGTGGACTCCTTTTCTCCAGCCAGGGTCCAAAGGAGAAATAAACCACATTGGTTGGACACAGCCTCTGGACCTTTCTTGACTTGGCTCCTGCTCAGTTCACTGGAGATAAAATGAGAAGCCTTTCTCCTTCATTAAGTCCTGAAGGCAACTTTCAGTTGTGTCTTGTGGCTTCATACCATGCCATCTTCCAAGGACACAAGAATTGGTGAAATAAGTGCAGAAATTGTCATTGTATAAAATCAACATCCCACTGAAATGTACTTCTTAGTCATCTATTATATACCCATTGTGACTCTAAAAGCCAGCCATCACATTTCTCCATAATTCTCAACTCCCTGGTCCATGGCCATCTCAACTTTCTCTTACACTATATCATTCTCTGACTTCATCTTTACCAGAACTTCCAGGTTAACCCTCTTAGATAGTTTCTTACCTCATGGGTCCTCCAAGATTGGAAACAACTGAGAAGACTGAGTGGGTCAGAAATGACTCCACAACCAGCCTTGAGATCTGGGAGCTGAAATGATCAAGTAGCTGAGAAGCCTAAGACTCCTTGGGGTCTCTAAAGATAACGTCTGCTTTGGATATGAACGTGAACAAAATGTGTGTGGGGGTGGTCTAAGAGAAAAGCAAGACAGTCTTTTTCCCCATCTCTCTCTCCACTACATCCAAGTAAACTACTGCATCTTAACACCCCAGATGTGAAGGCAGTTGAGCTGTGCTGCCTTGTAGTCACTGGAAGGAGATGGTACCCATGGGCTAAGGATTAAAATTACAGTAAAATGGCAAAATGTTCCCAAGACCCCATCTCACCAGAAAAAGTTGGGTGCAGTGACACATATCTGTCATCCCAGCTATGTGGGTAAAAACAAATAGGAGGATTGGGGTCTAGGCCAGCTGGAGCATAAAACTGAGACCCTATCTCAAAAATAACTAACACAGAATGGACTGGTGGAGTGGGTCAAGTGGTAGAGTGCTTGCTAACCAGGCACAAGGCCTTGAGAGCAAGCTCAGTACTAGCAAAAAATGAATTCTTACCATTCATCTTGCCTGCCTTATAAAATGTCAAACCAGGAAGATCACTATTATCTGCCATGCCACAGATAACTACTGAAAAAAGAAAACACAAAACATGATACTTTGGTACCATTAGAAATATAAAACATTCAGCATTGACCAGGAAGAATTCATAATGCCTGGAAATTTTCCTTTCTTTTTATATGTTGGCATGTTGACTCTGATTTTTCCCAAAGCTGTTTTCAAATTTGTTCTACTTTTATTTTTCCTTGTATATACTTAAGCTTTCTTTAAACCTGCCTGATTATTTCACAGGAATAAACTAGTAGACTGAAATTTTAGGGGTCTAGTTGCTGAAACTGCTAATATCTCTGATAAGCTTCAAAGTTCCACTAATTACATTAAGTGAATTTCCTTTGTCCTCCTATGGTGATCTGATCCTCGTCCCTTCTTCCTGCTTAGTAACCTCATGTTTCAACACAGCCTCTGTATCTTAGTCTTCTTTTTACTTAATTCTTCCTTCAGAAGTTAAATATGCTTCCATTTCTCCAAACTGTACAGAAACTCACTCCTAATCTTCCCAGGATCTCTCTCCAACCCCTCTTTCTATCCTTTTTCCCTAGCATGAACACAGAGACAAGGAAATCTACGTTATGTTTATCTAACATCTTACTCCAAACAACTCCTCACACCACTCCAAACTTCTACTGCCTTCACTATCCCATGGCTCCTTCCCCCACTAATGTCACAATGACTCTTTGTTGTTAGGTCCAAAAGGAACTTTTCATTACACATCAGACATAGTATTTAAGCAGAATTCTTTTACATGTATTTGGAACAACCTGAATATGTGAATCTTATTTTACAACTGTGAACCTTATAAAATCTAAATACAGAGTAGGTATAAGTGGAACTCACAAATTGAGATGTGCTGTAAGTGGAAAAATACAAACCCAATTTCTGGAATGCAGTACAAAAATAAAAACCATGTCCGGGTGTAGTGGCTCATGACTATAGTTCCAGCTACTCATGAGTTGGAGATCTGGACCATCACAGTTTGAAGCCAGCCCAGGCAAGAGTGAGACTCCATCTCAATCAATAAGCTGGGTGTGGTGGTACATGCCTGCAATCCCAGCTACACAGAAGGCTATAGGTAGGAGAATTGCCATCTGACACTAGCCCCAGGCCAAAACCAAAAGGACAGCATAACAGAAAAATAACTAAAAAAGAAGTTGAGGATGTGACTCAAATGATAGAGCACCTGCCTAACAAGCATGAGGCTCCTGTTGCACCAAAAAATTTACAAATGACTGTAGATAATAATAATACACTGTTTCAAGAAGCTAGGAGAAAGGAGTTTTATGTTCACTGTAAATAATATTTGGGGAGACTGATATGTTCAGCCTTAATTAAACACTACACGATGTATATGTATACTGAAACATCAGACAGTACTCTAATATATGTACGGTTTTTATGTCTATTTATCAGGTCAAAAATAAATTTAATTAAAATAAAAAGGACTAGTAAGTAACCTTGTAACATTTTGTATAAAGAGTAATTTATCTACATATTGTTTTGTGGTTTCTGACTTTTATTATTTTTCCTTTTCCAGACAGAGAAGATAGAGTATAGAGTGCAGCTTCAGCTTGGTCACTGGAAGCATTTCTTTAACTTAAAAATTGTGGAAAATACGCACAACATAAAATTTACCATCTAACTATAAGAAGTGACCAGTGCAGTGAGTGACTTTAGTAATCCAGTTCCTGCCCACAACCCCGCCCCCAGAATTGTCTCCGCCCACAGCCAGCTCCGCCCTCCAGGTCTGGTACCACCCACAACCTGGTCCCCGCCCCCAGAACTGGTCTCTGCCTACACCCTCGTCCTCGTCCCCAAAACCCACACTACCCTCGCCATTGACGTCACCCAGGGCCCAATCTTGTACATATTTACTTAAACTAGAACTCAACCGGAGAATTGTACATGGCCGCCGCCCCGCCCGCCACACCTCGCCTGTCCCCACCCCATCCAGAATCCTCACAAGTCTCACCCTTTCCAGCTGACAGCCCAGGACCGGAAATGGACTGCGGAGGCCTGCCCACAACCGGAAGCGGAAGCCCGAGGTGGTGCAGTGGTAGGAGTCCGCTCAATTGGACTCCGGTTGTCTCCTGGACTTGGCCACCGTTTGAAGGGCCAGAACGGTCAGAGAGGAAGGGAGTTCAGGTCCCCATCCAGGGAGATGTGCGGGCTGCTGATATCAGGATCTGCCTGCTAGGTGTCTGTCAGGAATCCATGTTTCCTCTGCTGAGGCCTCAAGCCGCGTATTCACTGAGGTCAGTGCGAAGGTGACCCCTGGACGCCTGTGTTGAGCCCCCTGGTCGCCCTTACCAATGGCGAGTCTGCACCCCAAGGGATTTGGCCAAGTCTGGAGACATTTTTGGTGTTCACAGATTGGTGGGTGTGGGCAGTGTTAGTGTCATCTAGCGGGTTGAGGCCAGGGATGCCCCTCTGCATCCTACAGCGAATAGTGTGCCCCCCACAACAGTTAGTAGTGCAGAGGTTGGAAATCCTGCTGTAAGGCTTTCAAATCTACGAAGTTCAGGGTGCACTCTGTCGTGCTTACTGTTTTGGCCAACGGTTCTGGAGTGGGTCCGGTGGAAAACTGAAAGAATGCACGCACATGTATAGATAGGCAGCTTTATTCTAAGCAACAGCAGAGCAGACTGCAGGAGGGAAGGAGAGATGGTGGCAACTTGTCCCTGTCTCTTAATATCCAGAAAGCCAGTTACACAGCAGCCTGGGCTCATAAACACATACATTGTTACATAAATGTACCTTGGCATCCAGCTGGGGCCTGATGGCCTAAGGTTAAGTTTCCATGGTTACACCTTCAAGGTTGCATTCCTAAAGCAGTATTCCCAGAGATGCACCCCCCGCCAGGTTTGCACCTGCGTGACTGGGAATATGGTCTCCACACACTTGATACACCGCTTAAAATTCAGCTGAGTCACTTATAGGGCTCCTAAATGAAAGACATATTTACAGTCTCTGTAATCACCATGATTTCTTTCCAGCAAAATGTTAAAGGCATCAAAAGCAATTATTATGTCTTCTTTTAGACAAAAGCACCACTGAAGCTCAGATTTGTGTTGAAACAGGCCTCAATGTCCACCTGTCCTCACTGATCTGAGGATTTACATGTGACCAGGTGATTTCCATGTGGAACAACAGGGATCCACTGTCTACAACTGCTGGTCGGCTTTTCTTGTGCTCAAGTTGTAGCTACAAAGAGTCATTAAGACTGAGGGTTGTCTTAAGAAAAATTGTCTCTGTTTGAGCACTTCTACTCAGGGTAAAGATACTAAAGATACTAAGGTAAGTGTGGTTATATGTGTTAAAATAAGTCAAATACAGTTGTATGCAAATAAGTAGCAGCATGCATGTAAGTAACTGTAAATATATGTGATTGTAAAGAAATACAGATTTTCTTGCATGCCTTAACACAGGATTTTATAAATATATATTCGTGTGTACTTGCAATATTATAAGTCTTACCCCTAAAGACTTAGCAGGATTACTACACAACATTCTTCAGGCCCATTCTATTTGACTTGTAAGACCTGTGACTCTTCCACAAAGCTTCAAAATACAGGGGCATCTGTGAAAAAGATTGAGTTTCCATGTATTCATAACAGAAGTTTGAAATTGAATTGACCAGCAACTTGATGTACGTTGAGCAAGTGGATTTTTTTCCCTAATGAGATTTAAAGCATGTGGAAGAATATTAAGCCACCGTCTTTTTGTAAACTAGGGCCTTACCGTTCAAGATTGTCTTCTTCAACTTGCCTCCTAATAGTTTAAATTTCTTAAAACTTTTCTGAAATGGCACTATTGTTAAGTCATAAGTAATCAGGCCCAAGTGTGTCTAGGGCTACCCTGTCCACTGTGGTAGCTGCACATAGACCTATTTCAGTTAAACCATGAAAACTAAATACAATGAAAAAATAATTTTCTCAGTCTCAATATCCATAGTCTTAGTATTCGAGGCTTAAAATCCACATGTGGCTAGTTAGTGGCCATCAAATTGGACAGAGCAATATTCTAGAACATGTCTGTCATCACCAGACATTCCGTTGGGCAATGCTGACAGAGAGTGATCCATCTGCTGTGACCTTTGTCCAGTACTAACATATCCAGGGTGGGGTCAGGAGTCACTGAATCTATAAACTGAACAAAACCTCTCCTCATCTACTAGACTTCAGGTGCCAGATGTCCTTGAAGGCTTATGGACCCCAAACATGTCTCAGCACATTATCTGCCTGTTTCTTCTTCTGAATACAGTGAGCTGGCTGGACCCTGACCGTCTTATCCCTGGTGGGGAGAAAGGAGACATCCTCTCCTTGTTGGGTCAGGTTTTGGGTGTGGTTTTTTTCCTCTCATTTTAAAATTAATTGTACAAAATAATAGGTTTCAATATGAGATGTTTAAACTTGTATACTAGGTACTTCAACCACAGTCACCCACCCACCCCCTACTGGTGTTCCACTCTACCACCTGCTAACCCCCCTTCTCCAAATAGTCCCTATTCTGTTTTCATGTTTTTTAAAAAAATCTAGATTCTGCTTATAAGAAAAAAATGCACTACTCCTTTTCTTATGGCTTACTTCACTTAACATATCTTATGCAGATATGGTGGGAGAGCCAATGATAGTAATTTTCTGTGGCTGCTGTAGCAGATGACCACAAACAGTGGCTTCACACAGTATGGATTTATTCTGTCACATCTCTGGAGCTGGGAATCCTCAGTGCATCAGCAGCCTACTCTCCTTCTAGAGAATACACTTACTGCCTTTTCCACCTCACACAGACTACCTGCATTCCTTGCCTGTGGCTCCTTTCTCCATCTTTAAATTCAACAGGGAAGCATGTTCTGATTTCTCTGTTCCTTTGCACTTCCCTCACCTTCACACCTCTGCTTCCATTGTCACATGTCCTTCAACTCTGACTCTCCTCCCTCATTTTGTAAAGACCATGAATAATCCAATCTGATAATCCTGGAAAATCTCTTCATCTCAATGTCTTTACCTTAATAACATCTGAATGATTCCTTTTACAAAATAAAGAAATATAAACACAGCTTCTGGGAGTAAAACTTTGGAGTGAATAACTTGATTTTTGGCAGGTAGAAGTTACTTATCTGTGTTTCATAGACCTAGGAGTCAAATACCTCTGGCATCTCTATTTCTTCACATGGTCCAAACTCACTCTTAGTATCCATGGCCCACCCTGCCCTACATACTCTCACTGCTTCTTTGGGGCTCACAGCAGTCACCCAAACCCCAAGAAGCTAAAGGCTCTTTGGGAGTTGTTCTATAACTCCATAGAAAGGAGGTCTTCCCTTCTTAGAAAAAGGAAACATTCCATAGGGCTGGAGGCATAGCTCGAGTGAGAAGAAACAGCATTCCATATACACTACTTTGTACCTTGGTTTTTTTTCCACTTAAATTGAATGCACATAATCTGTGTAAATAGACCTAGAGATGTTTTCAGGGTTTTTTTGTCTTTCCCTGGCTGCATGTTTCTTCATTATGTAGCTGTCCCATGATTTAATCCACCAGTTCCCTTTGGATGGTCATTTGTATTGTTTTCAATCATTCACTGTTGTAAATAATGCCATGGTGAGTAATCTTACTTGTGTCTTTTAGTATTTGTATGGCTTGAAGATAATTCCTAGAGGTGGGATTGAGAGTGAAGAGTAAAGGTTTTTGCAGCTTTGCATGATGTTAATAAAATTCTCCCCATAAGAGTTGTACCCAGCCATGGGTGAGAATGCCTTTCTTGGTGACCTTGTCAACAATGACTGAGGTCCTCTGTGTTTTTACTGATCAGACAGATTGACAGTAGTGTCATTGGTGTGGTCCTAGAGTTGGAGGTGGTAGGCGTCAAGTGGTGCTATTTGAGGACAAAGTAGATTGTGAGGAATGAAGACAGAGAGAGAAACTTTGATTGGGACAAGGCATGGAGACTGGGCAGTAACTGAAAAGAAACCCCAGGTCAGAGCATAGGTATTTTTCATTACTAAGGATGTTTGATCCAGCTTGAATGCTGGTTGGGAGAGCTTGAAGGGGAAGGATGGGCGGAGAGTGTCAAGAGTGGGTGGATCCTAGGATGCAAGAGGAGGATTGATTCCAGGTCAGAGCTGCTGAGAAGGAGAGGCAGTGACTTTTCTAACAGAGAGGGAAGCAGGGCAGAGTGGAGGGTAGGGAATATGACCAGAAACTCACGTCCCTTTTGAAAGTAGTGAGGATTCATTCTCTATTGCTGTCTAACAAAGTCCCAGAACTTTGTTACTTAAGTTGACAGCAGTCATTTATTGTCTCTTATGGTTTTTGTGGTTCAGGCATTCAGAAGTGGCTTGGATGAAGGTCCTGGCTCAGGACTGTGGGATGTTGCAAGAGGATCCAGCTGGGGCTGCACATCCTTGCCCCATAGTTGCCCTTGGATTCACCACCAAGGCCTCACTGGTGAGGCGGCAGGTTAGCGTTGTGTGTGTGTGTCTCCATATGGGCCTCAGACAGGACTGCTGGGTGTCTTCTAGCATGGCATTTGGGTGCTCTGGAGTGAGCATCCCAGAGACCAAAGAGGAACTGACTTCTGTACCTTCTCCCAGAAGTCCTCCAAGTCACCTCTGCAGTATTCTGTTAGTCCCCAGGTCAGTCTTGATTCAGTGTGTTGTGGGGCCTACACCAGGGTTAGACCCCTAAGAGACTGGCTCACCAAGGCCATTCAGGAAGCTGGTCACTTTAAGGTGAAAACATGAGGATGTGGGAGATTCAGAGATTAGAGAAAGTCTGATGAGGGGAGCCACATTGGCCTGTGGGATCCTCCAGGGTTGAGGGCTCTTTTCACATAGGTGACCTTTTCTGTCTAGAAGTGACCATATTTCAACCCTTTTGTAGGCCGCTCTGCCATGAGCAGCTAGATGATTGGAAGCATGCCTGGCTGCAGTTCTACTGGAAATGGGGTGAGGGCCAGGGATTGACATGAGGGACCATGGAATCTCAGCTGGCTGAGTATAAAATGAAGAGAGGAAGGAGACAGCTGATGGCCAACAAGAAAGTTAGAGAGAAGATGGACAGAAGCGTTGGTGTTTTTAGATACTTTGAGAAGGAAAAACAATCAAGTGAGCACAGAAGAGGAGGGAGGCTATATTCAAAGGGAAGGAAATTTCTAAACAACTTTTCAGGTGGTTTAGTAGTGCCTGGGGCTGAATCAGACAGGAAGGACCTGTGGAAACATGGGGCTGAGGTGGAGTGGGGCCAAAGGCCTTGGAGTTGAGGCATTCCTATTCCATGAGACTGTCTGCTTACTGAGGTGAAGGAGGTGAAAGAGTAATGGGATCCAGGGATCAAACTCTCCTGGGCATAAGTTGAGCTAGGAATGTGCTTGTGACAGCAGCTTGGATTGAGACTTGTGGTGTGAGACTCAGTCAAAGTTCTCAAAGAGGTGCAGAGAAGTTATGTTTCTGGTCCTATTTTGGGGGACACAGGAAGGCAGGTTTTGCCATCACATGCCTCTGAATTCATCCCACACTAAGCAGAATGAAGGCCCACTGTGGAAGACAGCATGAATCTTGAAGGAGAGTGTGGTGAACAGAATGAGAGAGGATTGTCCTCAGCAGCCTGGGGGCGGAGAGAGGCTGTGCATATTTGAGGTCTCCTGTTTATTCCAGAGCACTGCCTGGGTGCCTGTGGATTATAGAGGAGCTTGTGATCATCCTTGCTCTGCTCAAGAGTCTGCTGTCAGCATCACAGGATGGTGGTTGCTGTCCTGATGCCCCTTGTGGTGAATTCCTGAGTCATGGCAGCCAGAGTCAGGCTTACAGGTCTCTGGTCCAAAGAATGGTATAGGGAAGGGGATGAGCAGTGTGGAGGAGACATGGACTGAACAGGTGAAATAGGAGGGGAGTCCAGAAGTCCCTGCGTCTGATGGGTGGGTCTTGGGATTTGGGACTTATGGTAGTGGATATCTATGGATGTGCCACCTGTGTGGTGAATGTCCTTGAATTTGTGAATTGTATCCTTGATTCTTCCTGTGAACCTTGTAAAAACAGTGAAGCCCTTCAAACATCAATTTCCTCTTCTGTAAAGTGGAAATGATGTCTTCCTTGTGTGCAATCTGATGTTGAGCCCTATTTTCTGACTCCACTAAGACAGGGCTGTGCCCTGATTTCTTATGAAAGATGTAGTAGTGTGTCTGTGGGGCTGGAGGTATGTGCTTGTGTGTGTATATGTGCTGTGAGGCTATTGGTTGGGATATGGTCAGTCACAGGTGGGTAGAGAATCCTCGATAGTGTCAGACCCAGGGCAGCTTGGACTGCTCTGACTCATTTCTTGCTGCCCAGCTTAGTCCTCCCTGTACTCAGCCTCTCCTCAGAAAGAATGCACTGGGTAGGAAGGGCTGGCCAATGAGCTCCTGACAGGCTGGTTGTAGGTGAGTGAGATCTTCCTTTTTCCAAATAATTATTCCTTCAGCAGATCTTGGATGTGTTGCTTTCCATGTCCTACAGCCTCACAAGCAGATCCAGTCCTTGAACATCTCAGGGTTTCTGGATATCTGATATTGGGAGGGACTGCCCATAAAATGTCAATGCATGTCAACACTTCCTGCCTTTTCAGTGCTCCCTCAGGATCTTTTAGGTCACCTTGTGTCCATGAGAGTTTAAGGGGAAGCCAGGTAGAGATGCCACTGTGTCCCCAGGTGGTTTATCTGCCATGGGGAAATCATTCATTCATTTCTCAATTATTTCTTCTACTTCTTCAAAGTTCCATGCCTGTGCTCAGCCCTGGAGATTGAGAGAATAAGATTTCAGGAGCTCACAGTCTGAGTGGGAAAAGAAGTCCCTTTGTATTAGTGTTCTGGAGTGAGCTGAGTACAGAGGAGATGAACACTGAGGGCCAAGATCAGAAGCCAAATAGAGGACTGCTTGGATCCTCCTCAGAAACTGCACACACTCCTTGTGCTCTGGTTTTCCATCCCTGGGTCTGCCATCCTGGGCCCTCTTGCTCTTCATGTTGATGGGGTCTGTGGCTAAGCCAATATGTTTGCAATGGTTTAGGACCTGGTGACCTTTGAGGATGTGGCCGTGGAGTTCAAACAGGATGAACTGGCCTTGCTGGACCCTTCTCAGAGAACTCTGTACAGGTAGTTGATGCTGAAGACCTGCAGGAACATGGCCTCACTCAGTAAGCTGTGTTGGCCCTGAATTTATCTAATAATCTAGGAAGAAGATTTTCCTTTTATTCTTATTTTTTGTTGAGGTAAAATTACCAGGACATTTTAACCATCTTAATGCATAAAACTCCATGTCTTGTAATATGTTCACAGAGTTGTGTGTCACTGTAATTTTAGAACATTTTCATTACTCTTACTAGGTTTGTCCCCCAAAGGTTCATGTGCTGGAAGTGTGGTCCCCTGTGAAACAGTATTGTAGTTGAACTTTAAAGAGGTGGCACCTAGTGTGACATGATTGATTCAAGAGACACCACCCTCATATAGAATTCATGCTGTCTCTTGTGAATGGGTCAGTTCTCATAGGACTGGGTTGGTTCTCTTGAGAGTGGGTTGTTAAAAAGAGAGGCCACCCCACATGGTTAGCCTCTTCTCTTTGTATCTGGATCCCCCTCTGCTTTTCTGCCATGTTCTGAAAAAGCCAGGGTGCCTTGTACATACAGCCCGATGTTATTTGGACTTTCCAAACACTAGAATCATGAGCCAAAATAAATGTCTTATCATTCTAAAGTGCCCAACCTGAGATGTTTTGTTATTGCAACAGAGAAGGGACTAAGACAACACCTAAATGAAACCTTGTCGTAATTAAGCAGTCAATATCCATTGTCTCCCCAGTCACTGCTACTGGCATTCACTAATCATCATTCTGTGTCTATAGATTTGTCCTTCAGGACATTTCATACAAATGGAATCATAAAACACATGCCCTTTTGTGTCCCACTTCCTTCATGTAACGTAGTATTTTAAAAGTTCAGCTGTGGTGTAGCGTGTGTCTGTGCTTAATTCCTTTTAATGATTGAATATTATTCCATTGTATGGACAGACCAAGGTTTGTTTATCTGTTCATGAGTTGGTAACATGTGGATTGTTTCTGCTTTGATGCCATTATGAATAATGCTGCTATAAATATTGTATACAAGCTTTTTCATTTAAACACCTGCCTTGAATTCTCATATTTGTGTTTTCTGTTTTTTTAATTTATATGTGCATACAATGTTTGGTTCATTTTTCTCCCTTCCCCCCTGTTTTCTGTTTTGAGGAACTGCCAAACTGTTCTGTAACAGCTGCACCATTTTTTATTCCCACCTGTGCTTGAGGGCTCCAGTGTTCCGTGTATCTTCCCAACACTTCTTTCTTTTGATTAAAGACACCTAATGAGGTGAAGTGGTATCCCATGGTTGTTTTGGTCTGCTTTCCCCTAATAACACTGAGCTTCTTCTCAGTTGTTGGACTATTTGAATATCTTCTTTGATAAAATCTCTATTCAAGTCCTCTGACCATTTGTTAATTGAGCAATTTGTCATTTTGTTGGTGGGGTATAAAATATTTGTTACATATTCTGGAATTGAGATCCTTATCCAAAATATAATTTGTAAATAATTTCCCCATCCTGTCAGTATCTTATTTTCTTGATAGTGTTCTTTGATTTACAAGTTGTAATTTGGATGAATACCAAATAACTAAATTACTTAGTTTTTCTTTTCCTTTCCTTTTCTTTTCTTTTTTTTTGCATCACACCTAAGAAATCATTGACAAACCCAAGGTCATAAAGAATTACCTCTGTTTTTTTCCAACAGTGTTATAGCTCTAGCTCTAACATTTTGCTATTTAATTTATTTTGAGTTAATTTTCACATGATGTGGAAAGAGGGTGAACTTCATTCTTTTACATGTGTAACACCATTTGTTTCCTCACCTTTGTAGAAATAACTTTTTTCATCATCAAATAGTCTTACAATGCTTGCCAAAACCTAATTGACTGCCGTTGATGATATATCTCAGTAATAGAGCACTGGGATACATTCCCAGCACCACAAAAAAATTGAAGAAGAGATCCAAGATGGTGACTATGGTGCAGAAGCTAAAAGCCTAAGCTTCGTGATTCCAAAACCTTCCTGAGACATTGGAGTCACACTTGGGTAATTCTGACTGCTTCTAGCTAAAATAATAACTGCCATCAAACTAGGTGCAGGAAAAAAATTGAAAGACTGACTCACAAATCAACCTTTAATTGCACCTAACAGCTGTGACCTGCACAGCCAGCAAGGCAGGTCCAGCCCCAGGGAAATTCTCCTCCATGGTGATTTCTCTTTCTTCTTTTCTTTTTTCTTTCCTTCTCTTCACCTTCCTCCATCAAGTGGAAATTAAGCACAAACCAGAATCAAACTTTCGACATCCTGAACCCTTAGCCTGTGGAAAGCTTCCCCATGCTACATTCCACTAAGAAAAATTGGAACCATTTCTCACTGCTGCCACTGCCACCACTGCCACCACTGCAGCAAGCTGCAAACCTGCCTGTGTGTCAATTGACAGAACAAACAGGTGAGCACCATGCACCACATAGAACTCCCTGATCCACCCCTGGGAACATAAACCAGCACAGCCCCTGGTCAAACTGATTCCCACCCAACAAAATTGAGTAACAGACAGTGAACTGTAATCTAGCACACACAGCAGGGAGGGCAGGTGGAACACTGAAAGTGCACTAGAGAAAGGAGGGGCAAGGAGTTGGTCTCAGCACTGATGTACCAGTAAACAAACACAGGAAAGGCAGTGAAGACTGAGAGTGGGTAGACAATAAGCCACTCCTGGAAGCAAGGAAGTTAGTGGATCACAGAGCTGATCTCCTGAGCCATAGGACAGCATCCAAAACCGAACTGTCCCACAAAATAAAAAAACAAACAGCAAACTGTAATAAAATACAGTCAGTGGATGGGGAAGGTGGAACACAACCTGCCCAGAGAAAGCCGATGGGGCGAAGAAATAAACCCCCAGCATGGAAGTCCCAGTAAACAAACACAGCGACAAGCCACCTCCAAAGCAGGGCAGGTAGTGGGTTGCAGAGTTTATTTCCTGAACCAGAGGGCAGCATTCAAAACTGAACTGCCCCACCTTGCTGGGGATGGACCTGACAAAACAGGTGCAGCTAAAAAATAACACAGCTATCAGCTAGGGAAATAAATAGTGCTGATCACTCTTCATGATCTGGCAAACCTACCTGACCTCACAATTTCAATTAAACTGGTAGACAGAAGAACAGAACACTACTCACAAGCCAATCACCTGGTGAAACCACATCAGAGCCACTTACATGCCAATACCAGGACTGTATGCTGAAGAAGAAATTCATGAACTTAAACGAAGACTGAAATTCTGTTGTTCCTGAACCTGGTGATTTTGTTGGTTTTAATTGTTTTTTCTTGTTTGTTCTATTACTATGAGTTTTTGGTTTCTATTTTTATTCCTATTTTCTTTCCATCATATCTACTTTACTATCATCATCTTCTCTTCTCTACTCTTACCCGCATCACTGTCCCTCTTCCTGTGCCAAAATCCTTTGCTGTCCTTCCCAACTACTCTTTCTGCCCCTTCTCATCCACTCTCCCCCTGCCTACACCTTCCCTTCCTATTCTTCCCCAACCTGTCACCAGACTACCCCTCCCTCCTTCACACTTGCCACCTGCTGACCAACTTACTGTACCAACTTTACACAATACCAATCCCCTGCAATCCCTGACACAAGCACCCTAAACTACAACAACAGAAATACTCCCAAACATACACAAGGTTCACAAAACCCAGCAGCCCCCACACTGCTTTCCCCACTCACCCACCCCCTCCCCCTTCCTTTTTAATACCATCCTATCCAACTCCCCAAATTTCTATAGCTAGCCTAACAAATGTTAAACCCCCTCTCCCACTGCTTATAGATGTTACCACCAGGGGTATTCTATGTAATATATAAACTACTAGTTGGGTATTGAACCTGTGAGTTAATTATTGCTAAATTACACCTCCAGACTAGGGACAGAAATAGCACACTAATGTAGCTAACAACCAAGACAGCCATAATGCAGAATTTAAATCAAGGGAAAGAAAACAGGTGACTAAAGCCACCAACTACCTTATCAAAAACATAGTTGCACAGTACCAAGTGGAATGATGGGAAGAATAAGAAGGGATGGAATCCACTGTTCTCCAAAAAATAATTTAATGCAAGATTCAGAAGGAAATGAAGAAAATGGATACCCAACACTTCACCCCAACAACAAAAAAATAAATGACACCAGAGATGCCCACAAAAACCACCATAATAGAAGAAATCCTGTGAGTAATCACTGAGAATTTCATGGAGAAGATACTAGATGTGGTTAACCAAAATGTACAAGATACACTCAAGAAATTTCATGACACCAAAAATAAAGAGTATGAGAAGACACAGAAACCAGTAAATGAACTCAGAGGAGCCCTAAATAAACACCAAGGTGAAACGAGAACACTATAAGTAGAGAGATAAGTGAATTAAAGTTGAAAATTTTAAAAAAGGAAGTGACCCATGACAGGTAAAACCTCAGAAACAAGAGTCAAACAAACACAAAACACAGTGGAAGGCCACTCCAGTGGAGTGGAAGAAAGAATCTCAGAACTCGAAAATAAAACAGAAATTAAAGAAAAAACTGTTAGTCAAACAACTCAAGTCCTGCAACAGGAATATGCAAGAACTCAACAACTCCATCAAAAGATCAAATTTGTGAATCATGGGCATTGCAGGAGCAGAAAAGGTTCAAGCAAAAGGGATTCATAATGTATTCAATAAGGTAATAACAGAATATTTCCCAAATCTTGAGAAAGTTTTGCCTATTCAGGTACAGGAAGCCTCCAGGACACTGAAGACACTTGACTAAAATAGAACCTCCTCAAGGCATATCATAATTAAAACAACAAGCACAGAGACTAGAGAAAGAATATTGAAGGCTGAAAGAGATAAAAAAACAAGTAACATATAAAGGTAAACCCATCAAAATCACAGCAGATTTCTCAACAGAAACCTTAAAGGCAAGAAGGGCATAGATGGGGTATTCCAGGCACTGAATGAAAGTAACTATGACCCTAGGATACTCTGTCATTCAAAATAGATGGAGCAATAAAAGACTTCTATGATAGCAGAAACTAAAACAATATATGACCACAAAGCCACCACTACAAAGGATTCTTCAAGGAATTCTGCACACAGAAAATAAAAGCAAACAAAACCATGAAAGGACAGGCAGTACCAAACCAAAGGAGATGAAAAAGCAAGAAAGTAGAGAGTAACATTGATTCATCTACACACAATCAAACCCTTAAACAACAAAATCAACTAAATGGCAGGAATCCTCACATATCTATCAATATTAACACTAAATGTCAATGGACTCAACTCCCCCATTAAAAGGTGGGCAAACAGGATTACAAAGAAGGATGTAACAATCTGTTGTTTACAGGAAATGCATCTCATTGACAGAAACAAACACTGGCTTAGGGTGAAAAGCTGGAAGAAGACTTACCAAGCCATTGGCCCTTGAAAAGAGGCTGGAGTAGCAATACTTATATCAGACAAACTAGACTTCAAACTTACATTGATCAAATGAGATAAAGAAGGACACTCCATACTAATAAAAGGAGAAATGCACCAAAAGGAAATAACAATTATCAACTTACATGCACCCAAAGTCAGTGCACCCAATTTCATCAAACATACTCTGAAAGACTGAAAAGCACATATAGAGTCCAATACAGTGGTAGAGGGAGACATTAATACCTCCCTATCACCAATAGATAGGTCATCCAAACAAAAAATCATTAAAGCAATTCTAGAACTAAATAACACCATAGATCAAGTGGACCTAGCTGATGTCTACAGAATATTTAATCCAACATCTGCACAGCATGTATTTTCTTAGAAGCCCATGGAATTTTCTCCAAATTTTTATCATATTGTAGGGCACAAAGCAAGTGTCAGCAAATATAAGAAAATAGAAAAGATCCCATGCATTCTATCTCATAATTCATTAAAACTAAAAATCAACAACAAACACAACAGTATAAAACATACAAACAATTTGAAGCTGAGCAACACATTGGTCAATGATCAATGGATCACTGATGAAATAAAAGAGGAAATTAAGATTTCTGGAAGATAATGAAAATGAAAACACAACCTACCAGATCCTATGGGAGATAGCAAATGCAGTCCTAAGAGGAAATTTATAGCCATGAGTGCATATATTAAAAGAACAGAAATATCTCAAATCAATGATCTAATGTTACATCTCAAACTCCTAGAAGAACAAGAACAACTAAAATCCAAATCAAGCAGAAAGAGAGAAATAACAAAAAAAAGGGCTGAAATTAATGAAATAAAGACCAAAATACCATACAAAGAATCAATGAAACTAAAAGCTGGTTCTTTGAAAAAATAAACAAGATTGACAAGCCCCGGGCAAATCTGACTAAAATGAGAAGGGAAAAGACCCAAATCAGTAAAATCAGAAATGCAAAAGGGGAGATAAAACCAAACACCAAAAAAAAAAAAAAAAAGCCCAGGGACTCATCAGAGACTACTTTGAGAACTTATATTCCAATAAATTTGAAAATCTTGAAAAAAGAGACAGATTTATAGATACTAATGACCATCCAAAACTGAAGCAAAAGTATATTAACCACCTAAACGGATCTATAACACAAAATGAAATTGAAACAGCAATAAAGAGTCTCCCAAACAAGAAAAGTCAGGGACCTTATGGAGTCTCTGCTGAATTCTATCAGGCCTTTAAAGAAGAACTAATACCAACGCTCCTTAAATTTTTCAATGAAATAGAAAGGGAAGGAACACTGCCTAACTCATTCTATGAAGCCAGTATTACACTCATCCCAAAACCAGAGAAAGACACCTCCAAAAAGGAGAACTATAGTCCAATCTACTGAATGAACATTGATGCAAAAATCCTCAATAAAATTATGGCAAACTGGATCCGACAACACATCAGAAAGATAATTCACCATGACCAGGTCGGCTTTACCCCAAGGATGCAGGTATGGTTCAACATATACAAATCTATAAATGTAATACAGCACATTAATAGAAGCAAGGACAAAAACCATTTTATCATCTCAATAGATGCAGAAAAAGACTTTGACAAGATCCAACACTACTTCATGATAAAAGCTCTAAGAAAACTAGGAACAGAGGAATATAACTGAACATTATAATGGCTCTATGTGACAACCCTGTAGCCAGTATCATACTTAATTAGAAAAACTGAAACCATTACCCCTAAAATCAGGAACGAGACAAGGGTGCCTACTCTCCCCACTCTTATTCAACATAGTTCTGAAATTCCTAGAATTAGGCAAGCAATTAGGCAAGAAGAAGAAATAAACGGAATGCAAATAGGTAAAGAAACTGTCAAAGTACCCCTATTTGCAGACGACATGATCTTATACCTCAAAGACCCAAAAACTATACCCAAAAACTCTTAGACACCATAAACAGCTTCAGCATTGTGGCAGGATACAAGATCAAGTCACAAAAATCAGTAGATTTTCTATGCACCAACAGTGAACAAATTGATAAAGGAAATATGAAAACAAGTCCATTTACAATAGCCTCAAAAATTCAAATACCTAGGATGAAACTTAACAAAAGCTATGAAATGACCTGTACAAGGCAACTACAAACCTCTGAAGAAAGAGATTGAGGAAGACTACAGAAGGTGGAAAGATCTCCCATGCTCATGGATTGGCAGAATGAACATAGTAAAAGTGGCTATACTATCAAAAGCAATCTACATGTTCAATGAAATTTCTATCAAAATCCCAATGGTATTAATCACAGAGATTGAAAAATCTATCCTAAAGTTCATTTGGAAATACAAGCGAGTGTAAATAGCCAAGGCAATATTCAACAAAAAGAGCAATGCTGGAGGTATCACAATACCCAACTTTAAACTATATTACAGAACCATAGCAATAAAAACAGTACGTATGGACACAAAAACAGACTTGAAGACCAGTGGAACAGAATAGAGGACCCAGATATGAGTCCACACTGCTATGCCCACGTTATTTTTGACAAAGATACCAAAAACATATCGTGGAGAATTGACAGCCTCTTCAACAAATGTTGCTGGAGAAGTGGTTGTCTGCCTGGAGAAAACTGAAACTAGATCCATGTCTATTATCCTGTACTAATATCAATTCAAAGTGAATTAAAGACCTTAATATCAGGCCCTAAACTCTGAAGTTAGTACAGGATAGAGCAGGGAATACTCTGGAAGCTATAGGTACAAGTGTGGACTTCCTCAATAGAACTCCAGCAGCCCAGCAACTATGAGAAAGGATGGACAAATGGGACTACATGAAATTAACAAGCTTCTGCACAAAGAAAGGAATGGTCTCTAAACTGAAGAGACCACCCACAGAGTAGGAAAAAATATCCACTGGCTATACATCAAAGGACTGATAACCAGAATACACAGGGAGCTCAAAGAACTAAACTTCCCAAAAATCAATGAACCAATAAAAGAGTGGGAAACTGAACTAAATGGAACTTTTTCAAAGGAAGAAATCCAAATGGTCAAAAAACATGAAATAAATGCTCACCATCTCTGGCCACAAGGGAAATGCAAATCAAAACACTCTAAGATTCCACCTCACTCCTGTTAGAGTAGCTGTCATCAAAAACACCACTAACAATAGGTGTTGGCAAGGATGTGGGGAAAGAGGAACCCTTATACACTGCTGAGGGGAATGTAAGCTACTACAACCACTTTAGAAGACAATATGAAGTCTTCTTAAAAAACTAAATATAGAACTTCCATATGATTCAGGAATCCCCTGTCTAGGGAAATACCCAAAGGAGTGTGACTCAGGTTATCCCAAAGGCACCTGCACACCCATGTTTATTGCAGCACTATTCATAATAGCCAAGTTATAGAAACAGCCAGGATGCCCCACTACCAACGAATGGATTAAGAAAATGTGGTATTTATACACAATGGAATTTTACTCCACAACAAAGAAGAATAAAATTTTGTCATTTGCAAGTAAATGGCTGGAACTGGAGAACATCATCTTAAGCAATGTGAGGCTCAGAAGTCTGAAAATCATACGTTCTCCTTCATATATGGACTTTAGATCTAAAACAAATACAGCAATATTATTGGAATGGGTCACATGCCAAGGAGAGAATGCATACATGAGGAATAGGGAAAGGTAAGAAACCCCAAACTTGAATGTGTCTGATGGACCCACTGTAGAGGAGTGAATAAAGTAATCTTAAACTGACAGAGGCCACTGTGGGAAGGTGACCAGGAAGTAGTGAAGAGGTCTGCTAGAGATGGATCAATTCTGGTTGTAATATACATGTGCATGGAAGCAATGATAGGAATCTCTCTGTATAGCTATCTTTGTCTAAAGCTAGCAACAATGCTATGTCTTTCTTATTATCTCTTATGTTTTCTCTTCAACAGAATTGTAGAAGATGGCAGAACAGGTTCTTCCTGGAAGCAAGGTAGGGGGTGGGGGATGGGGGAAGAGATGGCCCAAACAATGTATGCATATATGAATGAATGAATACCCAATAAAAATTGATGAAACATAAACACCAGAGTTTACTTATGTACTCCCAGTTCTATTCCAGTTGTCTGTATGTCTATGCTTTTGTCAGTACAAACCTATCTTAAAAGCTATTGCTTTGTATAGTAAGTTTGTAAATCTGGGAGTGTGACTCTTCCTACTTTGTTGTTTATCAAGACTGCATATTTTCTATTCAAGATCCCTTGGAATTTATGAAGTTTGAGATTGGCTTGTCCATTTCTGAAAAACTGCAACTACAATTTTAATTATGATTAAATTATCTATATATATATCCCTTTGCCTAATGTTTTCACCTTAACAATAGTAAGTTTTCTTCTACATGTCCTCTATGACTCATTTTTAATTTCCATTATAGTTAAAAAAGATCTTTTGTATGATCTCATTGGTTTGGTTTTACTTTTATTTATGATATGGGGTTACTCTATGTTGCCCAGTCTGGTCTTGAACCCTTAGGTTTAAGTGATCCTCCTTCCTCAGAGTCTCAAGAGATGGGATTGCAGTGCATATCAGTTTTGTTGTTTTTACTTTTAGTGAGACTTGTTTTATGGCCTAACCTATGGCCTATCCTGGAGAATATTCTATGTGCATTTGAGGCTAATGTGTTTTCTCTTGTTGGGTGTACTGTTCTTTGTATTTTCGGGTTCAGTTCATTTACAGTATTGCTTAACTCCTCTGTTTCCTTGCTGGCTTTCTAATGAGTTGTGCTGTCCATAAATGAAGGTGACGTATTGAAATCTCAAACCATTATTCAGAACTCTATCCCCTTCAAGTCTGTCAATTTTTACTTTATATATTTTGAATCTCCATCAGAGATCCCAAAATATAATTGCCACATTTTCTTGATGAATTGATCCTTTAAATATATTATGCCTTTGTGTCTTGGAGCAGTGTTTATTTTAAGGCCCATTTTTCCTGATACTAGTATAGCTAAACCATCTCCCTTTTTGTGGCTGTTTGTAAGAAATACCTTTTTCCACCCTTCACTTTCAATAATATTTTCTTTGGCAAGTGTCTTATAGATTAGAATATAATTGGATTATTTTTAAATTCATTCTATAAAAACCTGGCTTTTAATTGGAGAGTCTAGTTAATTTTCAATTAAAGTAATTACTGTAAAGGACCTTCTGCCTACTTACCTATCTAATATTTTTTCTATGTGTTGTATCATTTTTGTTCCTTAGTTCCATTATTGTGAACTTTTATGTGATGGATTTTCTCATGGAACATTTTGATTCCTTTCTCATTTCTTTTTATGATTTTTACTTATTTTCTTAGTGGTTTCCCTGGAGTTTATGTTTCATGTTTTAACTTACAGCAATCTAGTTTGATCTAATATCAACATAGTTTCAGTAGTATAAAAAACTTTGCTCCTGTATGGCATCCCCTCTCCCTTAGTTGTTTCATCACAAAATACATTTCTACCCATTGTGTACCCATTAATGTAGATGTATAATTAATCAATTTAGGTGTTCTTTCTTTTTCTTTTTCCCTTGTTTTTTTTTTCTTGAGACAGTCTCACTGTGTAGCTCAGGCTGGCTTCACAGTCAGCCTGTCTCAGCCTCCCAAGCACTGGGATGGTCAACATTTTTCTTTCTGCAATTTGAATGCATCATTCCAATGCCTGGCAGCCTCCATGGTTTCTGATAAGAAAATGACTAGTAACCTTACTGATAGTCCTGTGTATGTGATGAGTCACTTTTCTCCTGCTGCTTTTAGGGTTATGTCTTTGTCTTTCAAAAGTATGATTAATATGTGCTTCTGTCCTAATTCGGTGGTTTAATTTTTGGAGTTTTTCATTTGTGTCTTTCTTCAAATTTGAGGAAGATTTTAGCCATTATTTATCTTATCTCTACATCAGAGACTCCCATTAAGCCTACATTAGTATGTCTGATGTTATCCCACATGCTCTGTTCATTCCTTTCTTCATTCTCTTAAGCTCTGTTCTTTTTCCCCCTCTGTTCTCTTTTCTTTCTGTACTTCAGACTGAATAAAATCAATTGTCCTATCTTTATGGTCACTTATTCTGCTGCCTGCTCATATATGATGTTGAACCTCTCTTCTGAAGTTTCCATTTCAGTTCCAGTATTCAACTCCAATCTTCTGTCTGGCTTCCTTTCAATGGAATTTTTGTGTGTGTATGATATTTTCTGTTTAGTGAGAATTTGTTCTCTTGACTTCCTTTAGTTCTTTATATGTGGATTCTTTTAGGTCTTTAAACACATTTAAAATAGTTGATCGTGTGTGTGGTCTAGTAAGTCCAATGTTTGGACTCAGGGATAAGATCTACCAATGTATTTCTTCTTTAATAGGCCAGACTTTTGGTAATTTTTTTAAATTTTGAAATATTTGCATAGGCTTTACTGATTGTGCATCCCAAATTTGAAATCTGAAATGCTCCAAGATCCAAAACTGAAAAAAAGTGCTCATAATGATTTGAATTTTGGAGCATCTCAGGTTTTAGATTTTGGATTTGTGTTGTACACCTGTGTAGCAATTTTGCAATCAGATTTCCCCCCCATCTCCAGTGTTTGTTGTGGCTGTGTGGTGCTGTATATGACTTCAGTTGTGTTGCAGAACTAATACTGTAATGTCATATTTGTCATATGTGGCCACTAAAATCTCCTCTTTTGTTAGCTTAAGAGTCATCTAGTGATACATGCAAGATTTCTTTGAATGCCTGGAACCAAACACCAAAATCTCTGGGTGTCTTCAGATGAGCTGAATACATATACAGAGCATGCTTGATCTCCCCATTGCTCATGCAAAGCCTAAAGGTCAACCAAGGGTCAAGTCTTGGTACTTTCTCAGGTGTTTTCTGAGTATGCCCCTGTGTATAGCTGTCTAGATTCCTGTAAATATCAGAGAGTTGTTCAAAGCCCTGCACTCCAAACATCTCTGGCTTTCCAGCCTTTTGTTTATTATTAACTTTCTCTGTGTCTACTGTTTTTTCTTGCCTCTGGTACTAGTAATCCATTGGCCTTTAAATGTGTTCATCACATGTATACCAGCAAGACTTATTTTTTTCTACAAGGTCATGACTAAAGCCAATAAAAGGAGATGAGTAAAGGTCATTTAAAACATCAAAAAACTCTCTTACACAAATTCAGCAATTTTTGTATGTGGGGAAAGGGGGTTGATTAACCATTCTCATTGGTGTAGGCATTAGAGAAGTTTCCAGAATTCCAATAAAGGTAATTCAACATTTTTGCAAGTTTCTTTACTATTTTTGTGGTGATACAGGCTTTTGAAGTTCCCTATTTCACTGATTTCACTTTTGTCACTTTTCCCAAGCCTTTCTTGAGCATTTTTTGTCCCTAGATATGTGCAAGGATTTGGTAATGCTGTGGTAAACAAGATGTACATTGTCTCTCATCTTCACAGAGCTGTGTATATCTTCTCTGTGAAATGAAAATCTTTTTCTTGCTGTTACTGTAGATTCTCCATGGTTAAAAGTTTTAGGTCATCTGAAGTGCGTATTTGAATTTAGGCATGGGCTTCTGGAACTATTTATGCCATATCACCATGAATATTTCCTTCTGAAAGTTACAGTATTTGTTAAAATTGAGGCAAATCATTCCACTGTGCCTAAAATCAGTCACACTTTTCTTTCAGTCTTCAGAAGTGTCGGCTTCCATTTCATGGAGTTTGTTTTCCCCTGAATAAACTCCCTACATCACATATATTTTCTCCAAACCTAGGAGAAAATAATCCATAGTGAGTTATCATGTTGATAACCCAGTGAGATCTCTCAGTTGGAGCAAGAAGGCAAGGTGATGACAAATGAGAGAGAAATTCTCCCAGGCACCTGTCCAGGTGAGCACAGGTCAATATGAACCATGTGAGGAACAACTGTAGCCAGGAATGCAGGAGTTAGGAAACTTATAGAAGCCAATATCCATCAGGAGACCTTGTGCCCTTTTTCTCTGACAAAGATGGACAAGAAACACGAGTTTCCTTGTGTACTTTTTTCTTTAACTCTTTTTGCATCAACTCATAATTTCCCTTGCCTCTGAGGAGAAACAAAGATTACAGTTATTTTCCTTTTGTAATTTGAGTCCTATTTTGCATTCCTGGTAATTCCTTCTTCTGTCAATCTCTTATCTCAACATTTCTCTAGAATCCTTTCTTTTAATTAATACCTAAAATTTCCATAGCCATGTGCACTTCATTACAAACCTCAGAATTTGTTTCTCAGAGTCCACCTGTGCACTTTTCCAATTTCCTTTCACTTAGAGCTTTGAAGTAAATATTTCATTAAATGTGAGTCAGATATTGGCTGCTTGAAACATTAATTGGTATTAAATCTATTAGAAAATGTCTTGGAAACACTATCAGGATTTGTGGTGAAACACCCCATTTTTAAATGCTGAGACTTAAGTGGGACACAAGCCATATATAAGCATTGAAGTCTGTTAAAACATAATTACAGCGATGTAACAGATTTTCAGGTACACAGAATCATAGAAAAATATGAAAATGTTATAAATTACAGTTATCATTTGTCTCTTAAACACCAGGAGAGAAGTCATTTTGGAGTGAAAATAAATGTAGTTAGTGTTTTAATGTTTTCAGCACAAAATTGAACCTCACACAGCACAATAGAATTCATACTGTATGACTGTAGTCAGGGTGGAAAATCCTTCACCAACAGATGTTCCTCACAATCCATGGAGAATCCATAATGAGAAGAAACCAATGAATATAATCACTGTGGGAAAGCCTTTAGCAATCCCTCATCCATCACACTGCATGTGAGAATTCACACTGGAGGAAAACTCTGCAAATGTAACCAGTGTTTGCATGTCTTCTACACTAGTTGTAACATGATATGTTACAAAAGAATCCACACAAGGGTATCCGCCATGAGTGTAATCAATATGGGAAGGCCTTCAGCACTAAGTTCTCCTTCACTAGACACAATAGCATTCATATCATATCAGTGCTATGATTGTGGGAAAACCTTCAGAAAGAGCTCATCTTAACACAGCACATGAGAACTCACACAGGACAAAAGCCATGTGAGTGTAATGAGTGTGGGAAATCCTTCAGCAGTAGCTTTTCTCAACTGTGTGCAAGAGGATACACATTGGGGAGAAACTCTATGACTGTAGTGACTGTGGAAAAGTCTTAAATAATCTCTCAACTTTAAAGAACACAAATTCGCACTGGAGAAAAAGAATGTATGAATGTAACCCTTGTGGGAAATCTTTCACGAGTAACTCTTACATCTCTGTACATAAGAGAATACACAACAGTTGAACATGAATTATAATGACAAGCTACCATGGGAATTTCTGTGAAAAAACACTTGTTGAGCTTTCACCCTACCACAAAGTGAGAAATTACGCTGGATTCACAAGCACTCTGTTGCTGGGTAACAAATCTCCACTCCTTTCAACCCCCCTCCCAAAACACTGTATTGTCAAATGAGAAACATTTATTGTCTCACATTTCTGCAGGTCAGGAATTGGAAAGGGGCTTAGCTCTGTAGTTCAGGCTTCAGATTTCCTGTGAGGGTGAAGTCAAGGTGTCAGGAAGAGCTGTGGTCATCTGATGTCTTTATAGATGAAGGGACTACTTCCAGAATGGCTCACTCCCATGACTAGAAGTTAGTGCAGATTCTTGACATGACACCTTCTGTTCCTTAGCCTCTCCACAGGGCTAAGTATCTTACAATATGGCAGCAGGTTCTCCCCAAAGCAAGTGGTCCAGGGGAAGCCAGTGAAAAATCCGTGTGTTTCTTCTTCCTTGTGGTTCTGGTCACACAGAGACCAGTTCTGTTGCAGTGTTGAGTAAACTTCAGAAAATATGAATACCAGGAAACAGAGATCACTGAGAACCATCTGGAAATGTGCCATGAAATTAATGAAGAGTCATCAGCAGATCCTCATCCTTTTAATCCATATGAAATAACATTCAATAAACGCTTCCTTCACTCTGGACAGAAACTTTATGAGTGCAATGTATACAAGAAAGCTTTCAGCATGAATGATGGTACTGAGAAAAACCTGAAGAGTAAATGGTAAAAGGAGAGACACTGGTGATAGTTCCAATGAGTCTAGTAACAGCTCACACTAAGGGAAAACCCTTATTAAGGTTCTCAGAATACAGAAGGCTTCAGTGATGCAGATCCTTTCAGATATGTAGGAAATTGGACAGCAGACGAGCATATTCAGGAGAAGAGCACTGCTGAAAGAGTGTCTGCTCAGCAAGTGTGAGGCCTTGAGTTCAAACTCTAGTGCTCCTTTCACCCCCACCCAAAAAAAAGAAAGGAGCACTAGTTTTTGCAGAAAACAGCACAAGTGTTTGCATGATTGACCACAAAATAGTGAGGGAATTTATCTGCAGTCTTTGTGGGAAATCCTGGAATGTTTTCTCCATATGAGAATTTATTGTGGACAGAAAGCCCCACTGAATGTTATCAGTATTGGCAGGCCTGCTATTGTCCCACATTCAGTAGGAAACTTGTGAATATAAAGAAACGGGATGTCTTCAGGCATGCCTTTTATGCTAGGAAGACTAGGAAAATTCTCCCTAGAGGTAAAACCTGCAAGTGTATTAATTTTAGAAAAATGTTTGGGTGCTCCTCTCTTGAGCACTCATACTGCTGGAACACCCTGGGAATGTAATCTATGTAAGGCTGACTCATGCTTAGCCCTTCACTCAGTGACTGCAAGATAATTTCTACTGGGAGTGAAATATATGAGTGTGGAGTTACCTTTATCTGCGTTTCTGTGTAAGTTCCACTGGCTCATTGATTTTGAGTCTTTGTTTTCATATAAGCAATTATGTCTAGCTCTATTCCTTAAAATTAATTTTGTTAATGTTCCCAAAATTTCAATGTAATGTATTATAATCTGCTCTTTAATGAACTGCTTTGTTGGTTCACTCTCGTAATCCCAGCACTCAGGAGGCTGAGGCTGCAGGAGCAATAGTTTGAGGCCAGCCTGGGTACAGAGTGATAACCTGTCTCAAAATGCAAAATGACAATACTAATTATTTGCTCCTTAAAATTATTATTACATGACATTCATAAAGGTATTTCTGAATAAGACCTCAATGCTTTATTTTATCATAATGAATATTAGGCAATAGTTCTGCTATGTGTTTTTTAAAGTTAGTAGTATTTTTGTTACAGTATGTGGACTTTAGGATATAGTCTTTTATCTCCTTTTACCTCAGTATGACAAATACTGTTAGCCTCTTTCCCAGTGTCTATTCCCTCCTATTTAATAGCTTAAAGAAAAAATTGTTCAAGCTGTCCCTGACCAGTATTTGAAATAATCTGCCAAGTTTCCCTGAAACCTAACAGGCTTTGTTCCACTGTGCTCCCTGTGAGAATGAGGTAGAAGTCTCTTTGGGGACTGGGAAGACACCTAGCTTGTTTTCTTCACCTGTTATGTATTCATCTTACCATACATTCACTCAGAAGGTGGCCTCAAAGTCTGATGAATGAAGAGCTGTTATTTTTTTGTTTTGTGTTGTTTCGTTTTTAAACATGCTGACAAAAAATATAGTGTAGCAAAAATCCCAGAATGATTTGGGTTCCCCCAAAGCCTCCAATCATCAGCAGCAGTTGTGCACTATTTATTCCTGTGTCACCTCTTATGTGATTGAAAGTAATACTTCATGGCTGAAGCCAAAGTGATGTGTTGTTTACTTCTGAGGTGATAATTTCTTTCAGCTGAATGCAGCATCTAACTTGTAAGCCTATTTGCTTGTGAAATATTACCCATGTTTCTTATGTATCCTCTAATAGATAGATATGGGGTATATGATCATTAAAACAAGCTAATCGTGTTTTCATAGTATATATGTTCACAATTTTTGCTTTTAATCTTTTAAGTGATAGAAACAGTAAAGTCTTCGATTTTGATTACATATTAATATTCTTGTAATACTGTCACTGTTTCCATATGCTATAACAAGGAACATAATTAGACAGTTCAATATGAACTGTTCCTTTTTATGTAGGGCCATATTTTACCTACCAAAGTATTATAATGCATTAATAATAAATTGTCAAACACTTATATAGCACTTCTTGCACTCAGACAAGATTGCCATAAAATTATTGAGTATTCCTGATAAGCTTAAGTATGTTCTGTTATCCCCACTTTATCAAAGAGAAGGCTGTTATAGTACAGTCAAGTCACTTCCCTGAGTTACTGGCTAATAAGATGAATCCAGATTTGAAGCCAGATGGTTCATGCTCTTAACTGCTAGTCTATTTACTCAGTATGTTCTGTGGTTCAAGCAAGTTTTGCCATAGAAGCACTTCATCCTAATGGAGAAAGGGGCTTATTATTGAAAAATCAAGAAAATGCAGTATTTTATGTGTCACAGAGAAAGCTAAAGCATTTCAAGAGACTTAAGATATATTTGGGACTTAGAATTATATGTAAAATAGAAGAGAAACTACTCAGTTAAGGGACGTTTCAGACCTTGATGGGATGAGAATGTGAGACACCTGAAGTGGAGATGCTACATGCTGACTGGGGGTGTGGAGGAGTCAAAGTTTTGCCTCTTTTCAGTGGTTTTTCCTGTAAGGTGTATCTCCAGCTTCTTCCAAGATTTTACTTTCATAAGCACGCTTTCTGCTTCCTCCTTCTAGCCGCCATCTTGGAATCCTAATGTCATACTTACTGGTGAAAAACTGAAACCATTTCCTCCAAAATTGGGAACAAGACAAGGGTGCCCACAGTTCCCACTCCTATTCAACATAGTTCTGGAATTCTTAGCCAGAGTAATTAGGCAAGAAGAAGAAATAAAAGGATTACAAATAGGTAAAGAAACTGTCAAAATATCCCTATTTGCCAATGATATGATCCTGTATCTTAAAGACCCAAAAAATTCTACACCAAAACTCCTAGACACAATAAACAGATACAGCAAGGTGGCAGGCTACAAAATCAACTTACAAAAATCATTAGCTTTTCTACACACCAATGACCAACAAACTGAGAAAGAATATATGGAAACAATTCCATTTATAATAGCCTTAATAAAATCAAATACCTATGAGTAAATGTAACAAAGGATGTGAATTATCTCTATAAGGAAAGCTATAAACCCTTGAAGAAAGAGATTGAGGAAGACTACAGAAGGTGGAGAGATTTCCTGTGCTCATGGATTCATGGATTGGTATACTCAATATACTAAATGTAGCTATACTACCAAAGCAATCTACGTGTTTAATGCAATTCCCATCAAAATCCCAATGACATTCATGACAGGGATTGAAAAAATCTACCCTAAAGTTCATTTGGACACACAAGAGACTGTGAATAGCCAAAGCAATACTCAGCAAAAAGAGCAATGTTGGAGGTATCACAATACCTGACTTCAAACTATATTACAAAGCAATAGTAATAAAAACAGCATGGTACTGGCATAAAAACAGACATGAAGAACAGTGGAACAGAATAGAGGACCTGGATATGAATCCACACAGCTATACCCATGTTGTTTTTGACAAAGGAGCCAAAAATATACGATGGAGAAAAGACAGCCTCTTCAACAAATGTTGCTGGGAAAAAGTGGTTATCCATCTACAAACAATGGAAACTAGATCCATGTTTATCACAGTGCACTAGTACCAACTCAAAATGGATCAATGACCTTAATATCCAAACCCAAACTCTGAAGTTAGTACAGAAAAAAGCAGGGAATACTCTGGAAGTAATAGGTACGGGCCAGGACTTCCTCAATAGAACCCCAGCAGCTCAGCAATTAAGAGAAAAGATGGACAAATGGGACTTCATAAAATTAAAAAGCTTCTGCACAACAAGAGAAATGGTCTTTAAACTAAAGAGACTACTCACAGAGTGGGAGAAAATATCTGCCACCTATACATCAGACAAAGGACTGATAACCAGAATATACAGGGAACTTAAGAAATTAAACTCTCCCAAAATGAATGAACCAATAAAGAAATGGGCAAGTGAATGAAACAGAACCTTCTCAAAGAAGAAATTCAAATGGCAAAAAAAAAATCATGAAAAAATTCTCACCATCTCTAGCCATAAAGGAAATGCAAATCAAAACCACACTAAGATTCCACCTCACCCCATTAGAATAGCCATCAGCAAAAACACCACCAACAACAGGTGTTGGCAAGGATGTGGGGGAAAAGGAACACTTGTTCACTGGTGGTAGGAATGCAAGCTATTGCAACCATTCTGGAAATCAATATGGAGGCTTCTTAAAAGTCTAAACATAGATCTGCCATATGATCCAGCAATTCCACAATGGGGATATACCTAAAGGAATGCGACACAGGTTACTCCAGAAGCACCTGCACACCCATGTTTATTGCAGTGCTATTCACAATAACAAGTTACGGAAATAGACAAGATGCCCCAATACTGACAAAAGGATCAAAAAAATGTGGTATTTATACACAATGGAATTTTACTCAGCCCTGAAGAAAAATGTACTCTTATCATTTGCAAGGAAATAGATGGAACTGGAGAACATCATTCTGATCGAGGTTAGCCAGGCTCAAAAGATCAAAAATCGTATGTTCTCCCTCATATGCAGACTTTAGATCTACGGCAAATATAGTAATGTTGTATTACTTGGATCACATGCTAAGGGGAGAGCATTTGGGAGGTATGGGGATAGGTAGGAAACCTAAAACAGGAAAGAGTATGATGAACCCGCTGCAGAGTAACTAATACAGAAACCTTAAAGCGACAGAGGTCAAGATGGGAAGGGGATCAGGAACTAGTGAAAAGGTCAAGTAGAGATGAATCAACTTGGGTTGTAACACATTTGTACATGGAAGCAATGCTACGAATTTCTGTATAGCTACCCTTAACTCAACTTGCAAATATGCTTTGTCTTTCTTATTATTGCTTATGATTTCTCGTCAAAAAAATTAGAGATAAAGGAAGAACTGCTTCTCCCTGGAAGTGAGGGAGATTGGGGGGAAGAGGAAAGGACGGGGGTCAGCGGGGAGGAATGACCTGTATTCAGTGTATGCACATGTGAATAAATGAATAAGAAAATTAAAAAAAAAAACAAAAATAACTCCCCAAAAGAAACCAGTGTGGTGCAGCTGGGTTTTTGACTCACACCTGCAGTTTCAGCTACTCAGGAGGTGGATTTTGGGAGAGTAGGAGGTTCGAGGCCAGCCTAGGCAAAAAGTTCGTGAGACCATATCTTAGCCAATAAAAAGCTGGACATGTGGTGTGTGCTTATCATTCCAGCTGCACAGGAAGCAAAAATAAGAGTATTGTGGTCCATGCCAACCCAGGCATAAATGAAATACTCTATTTGAAAAATAACTAAACGTGGAAGTGTGGCTCAAATGGTATAGCACCTGCCTAGCAAATTCCTGATTTCAAACAAAAGCAAGTGCAGCTGAGTGGCATTTCTGATGGACTTTTGTGGGTACAATGATGTGTTTCCTATATTATTCCTTCAGGAGTAAAGCACTGCTGGAAATATTGGCTGCTAAAGACTCATGCTGCCATCTGGGAATTCCTTTAGAATGAAGGAAGATGCCACACCTAAGAAAATGTATGTCCTCTTCCAGTGGCATCCCATTTCCAATTACTGGTTTATTGGGGGTAGAAGAGGTACAGGGTACAAGGCCCCAGTTCAGCCAGGTGCCAGTGACTCATGCCTGCAATACTTGAGTCACACTCCCAGCTTGAAATAGCCTGAGTCAAAAAAGCTAGTCTTCAAAGGCTCAAATCCACTCATTAGTACAATCACTGTCTGCCTTCATCTTTAGAAGAAAATATACTTAAGATTGCCAATAAAGTATTATTCACAACATCCAGCACACAACCATGCAAAGAAGCAGGAAAATGTTCTCAGTTGTGAAGATATCAATCAACAGAAGCAGACCCACAGTCATTTCAAGGATTGGAGTTAGAAGACAGTGGCTATAAATAACTGTGGGTAGTAAGCTAAGGAAAATGAAGAAAACATGGACAAGACAAACAGAATCTGCACATCTTCACAACAGCCAAGAAGGGAAGAACATACTTAGAGTAGCAATGAAAAGACTAATGATGAAGAACTGGAGGTTTAGCTCAGTGGTAGAGCACTTTCCTAGCATGTATGAGACCCTTGGTTCCACTCCCAGCAACACACACCCCCCCACACACAAAGACTAATGACTTTTTTTAAAAATGAAACTATGGAATTATGAAGACAATGCATGACAAGGAGAGCAGCCAATCTAATATTTTGCAGCCTTAGAGAGTATTCATCAAAAATGAAGACAAAAATGTTTCCAAAGGGACACTTTTTTCTAAGCTGAAAGAATTAGCAGTCTAAATGCACTTCAAGAAACACTAGAGAGATTTCTTCAGGCTGAAGGAGAATGATTCCATGTAGAGACACAGTAAGTTCTTTGTGGTCATGAGTTCCATATCCACAGGCCAAACCAACTGCAGATTGGATCTAAGGGGGAAAAATTTGCATCTGTATGGAACATGTACAGACTTTCTTCTTGTTGCTAGTCACTGAAATGTAGTAAGTACAGATATTTACATTTTGGGCATAGATAATCTGAAGACAGTTAAAATACATGGGTGCAGGGTCTGTACAAATGCTATGACATTTTACATATGGGTCCTGAGAATCCATGGAGTTTGGTATCCTTGGACAGACCCTATATCTTATCCCCCATGGATACCAAGGGAATAACTGCACATAACTCCAGGAATTAAGGTGAACAGGAAACATATAATGCAACTAAATATAAATGAATGTGAACTGTAAAAGACAACCCTGTGTAGTTTTATAACTTTCATGTGCATCCAAACATTTTCAAAATAAATTTCTCTTGAAAACATATTGAACTTATCTTCCCCAAAACTAAAGATGATGAAAGTCACTGCAAGAGACACCCAAGTCTATCTCACAAGACTACAGATTATAGAAGCACCAGAAAATGATGCACCCAGCAATGGAACTGAAAGAAGTCCTAATAAGAATCACCAGGGTCCCCCAAAATCAGAGTCATCAGGACCTTGGATAGCAAATGTCATCCCCAAACAAAAAAAGATGGGGTCTGATCAAGCAGCATCTCCATCCTCCCCAAAGGAGAGGTGATGATTGCTGTGGTTTGAGTCTTGAATGTCCTCAAAGACACGTATGTTGAAGGCATGGTCCCAGGGTGGTGCTCCTGGGAGGTGGTAGAGCTTTGAGAGGTGGGCTTTATGGACATGCACATGAAGGGGATTGTGGAAACCAGCCCTGTCCTCTTCCTTTTGTTTTCTGGCCATGATGTGAATGATTTTGCTCTGCCATGCTGTGTTGCCTTGTCAAAGGCCCAAAGCAACAAGACCAATGGACTATGGACCAGAACCTACAAAACTGAGAGCATGAACACACCTTTCTTATAGAAGCTGATTATCTCAGTTTTTCTAGTATGGCAGTGGCAAACTAACACAATGGGAATTACAGTACTAGACCCAGTCATACCTGATCACCTGAGTCTCAACAGACAACCCACAATGTTCCACAACAAAGTATCAAACATATCCCCAGAAAAGTACCTCTTATTTCATTATCACAAAGTAAGACTTGATAGAGTGCTATTAAGCAATTCTGTCAACAGAAACCACATATCAACCAAATCATTTGTAGGATCTTCTTTTTTTTGCAGTATTGGGGATTAAACTAAGGGTCTTGTGCTTGCTAGGCAGGTGTTCTACCAGTTGAGCCACATCTCCAGCCATTATTTGCATTAGGTTTTTTTCTTGTAGGGTATCAGTTTTTTGCCCCACCAAGCCCCAAACATTGATCCTCTTGTCTAGGGCCTCCTGCAGAGCTGGGATGGCATACAAGAGCCACCATGCCCAGATTGTTTTGTTGAAATGGGGTCATGCTTTTCTTTTTTTGTCCAGGCTGCCTTCAAACCTTGATCCTCCCAATTTTCACCTCCCAAGCAGCTGGGATTTCAGGTGTGAGCCACTGCATCTGGAAATTATGGGACTCTTTGTTCTCACCCAAACCATAAAAACTTATAACATTGCATAAAACCCTAACTACAAATTGACTAATCAAAAGAGGCCCCAAAGGTTGGGGCCAAGCCTGATTCTGCCATTTAAATTTCTTAGGTTCCCAACGATCACAAATCCTAACTCCTTCACTTTTCAGTGTAATGCACCAAAATCATCCAGTCCACATGGAAATGAGTCAGTAATTACTGAAATGCACAAGACAGAAAAGTCCATTCAATATTTTAATTTTTTGAGATAATATCTCCCTGTGTAGCCCAGTCTGGCCTCAAACTCAAAATCCTCCATGCTTCCACCTCCCAAGTGCTGGGTTTATAGGCATGTACCACCATGATTGGCATAATTCAGTCAATACAAGAGAAGGACAGAGAAAGTCATTGAGAGAGGTATTCAGCTCACTTAAATGGACTTGAGTATATCACATATGGGCACATATACTTATTTTATGCAAAGGAGAGGCAAGGTAGCCCTTGTCATGACCATCTCCTATGCTTACTATTTCTACCATTATGTTCCAGGTGGCCATATACCACTGCAACTACTTCCACACTGTGGCATCCCTCAACTACACTCCCAGCTTGGAAGGAAACAGCCTGAATAAATTCTGATCCAGGATGCAGGGCAGAGGGGTTGTAGAACATTCAGACCCCTTCCCACTACAGAGTTAGCACATCTTATACCTGGGGTGGAGTTAACACCTACAGTAAACGCCTGGGGACTAAGAGAGAACCATTCATCAGGGGAGTCCAGAACCAGACATGAGGATGACCAAGTCGTGGCTATGCCTTTCTCACTTACCTTCTTAGGTAATTTTATTCTTAGTTGTTTAATTTTTTGATGCTATTGTGAATGGGATAGTTTGCTTGATTGATTTCTCAGCCTATTCATTTTTGGTATATAGGAAAGAAAATTCAAATCTATGAATTTTACTGGTAGATTTATGAGTATCTTTTACATATAGGATTCTATCATGTGAAAATAGTGATAATTTGTCCTCCTTCTTTTCTATTTGTTTCCCATTTACTTCTTTCTCTTGCCTTATTGGTCTGGACAATAATTCAGGCACTATATGAAAAGTAGGGAAGGTAGACACACTTGATTTCAGTTATTCCCTGTTATTATGATGTTGGCTGTAAGTCTGTCATAGACTTCCACCTTATTATGTTAGGTATACTCCTTCTATTCCTAGTGTTCCAGAACTTTTATTATGAAATGATGTTGAATTTTGTCAAAGGCGCTGATGTGGCTCTGAGGAGACAATTATGTGGGGTGTTTTCACTTGATTCAGTTTACAAGCTGTATTATGTGAATTTATTTGCACATGTGGAATAAAAACTTGATGATGACACATGAACTTTTTAATGTGTTGTTGAATTTGTCTTGCAAGTATGTTTTTGAGAATTTTTGAGTCCATGTTCCTCAGGTAAATTGTTCTATGATTTCCTTCCTTCCTTGTTTTGTTGCTGTCTCCTTACTTGGCTTTAGTGGCACAGAAATACTGGCTTCAAGAATTAATTTGGTGATTTTCCTGGGTTTTCTATTTTACTGAATAGATTGAGGCACATTGGAGTTAGTTCTTTCCTGCAGGTCAATAGAATTCAATAGTGAATCCTTCTGATCCTGGGTTTTATTTGTTAGGTGATTCTTTATTACTGCTTCAATCTCATTATAGATGTTTATGTGGTTTAGATATTCTTGGATGAATTTTGGTATGTCACATGCATTTATATGTTTCTTTTCTTCTAGATTTATAACTTTACTAGAATATGTTTTATTAGCATATACTAGTTGTGCAGGGTTTTACATAGTGATATTTACATGTTCTCACAATAAATCTTCATTAGATTCACCCTCACCATCAGTCTTCCTCACCCTCCATCCTCCCCTTCTTAGAACAATTTCAACAGGTTTCATTTTTCTATTTTCATACTGGAAAACAAAATGCATCCACCAAAATTTCTCCCCTTCACCCTTCCTTTATGCTCTCCCACTGGTGCCCACCCTCAGACAGGACCTGTTTCACCTTTCTGAGCTTTGTTTTTTAAGTGTATATCAATAATTCAAGAGGTTTTTCCCTTGGTATTTCAGACGTTTTAGTCAGATTAACCCCTAATTCAAATTATTCGCTAATGATCCTCCAAATTTCATTGGTATTTGTTTTAATATTATCTTTTTATTCATTAATTTTATCTGATTGGGACTTCTTCCTTCTTCTCTTGGTTAGTTCACCTAAGAGTTTACTAATTCTGTTTATCCATCTAAAATATCAACCTTTTTATTTCATCGATTATTTGTGGGGTTTTTTGTATCCATGTCATTAATTTCTTTATCTTTCTTTCCACCTACTAATTGAAGGTTTGATTTGTTCTTGTTTTTCTAAGGACTTGAGTTCATGATAAAGTGATTTATTTGTGATCTCTTCGATTTTTATTAGCATATATTAATTATACAAAGGGATTTCATCGTGATATTTCCATGTACACATTTAACACACTTTCATCAAATTCACCCTATTTCCCTTCTTTTTAAAAACAAGTTTTAATGGATTTAATTATTCTATTTTTATACATATATATGAAATACCTTGATCATATTTCTCCCCTCACTTCACTCTCTATATGTATCCTCCCCTCTCCTGCTAATTCCTACCCCCAAACAGTCCCACCTTTTTACATTCATGGCATTTATTTTTAGGGGCAGTCTAAATTCTGTATATGAGGAAATCTCTGAATTTTAATATAGACATGCATAGTTATACACATTTATCTTGGCACAACATTTGAAGTATCCAAAGGGTTCTGGTAAGTTGTGTTTTAATTTTGATTTGATTCTAGTAATATTATTTCACCTCTTATTTCTTTTTGATCTACTGGTCATTCCATGTACTTGAATATTTTCTGTAGCTTCATTTCCATTTGGTTTCTAGTTGTATTCTATTATAGTCTGATAAAATAAAGGAGGTTATTTCCGTTTTCTTCTATAGTAACACTTTCCTTATGTCCTAAAATATTACCCATTTTGCAAAAAGTTCCGTGGGCTGCTGAGAAGAATGTGTATTGTGCTGCTTTGGGACAAAATGTTCAGTAGAATTCCTTGAAGTTCATTTGTTGTATAGTATCCTTTAATTCTGAGATTTATTTGCTGTTTTTTTGGTCTGGATGACTACCCTTCAGTGAAGGTGAAATAGAGAAGTCAACCACCATTACTTTGCTGGGGGTCAATCTGTGTTTTATGTCCAGGAGTATTTGTTTTATGAAATTGAGTATGCTAACTATTGGTGTGAATATGTTTAACGTGTTTATTGCCTTTTGATGGATTGTTCCCTTTATTAGTATGAAGTGATCTTATGTGTATCTTCTGATTAGTTGTCATTTGAAATTTATTTTGTCAGACACAAGTATAGCTATTCATGCTTGCTTTCCATGTCTATTTGATTGAAAAGTCTTTTCTATACCTTTCACTCTAAGCCCATGTTTATGTTTTCCAGTGAGGTGTGTCACTTTTACACAAAATAATCCAACCCACTATTTTATAACTATTCATTGTGGACTAGAGACCATTAAAATTCAGCATAGTTTTTTGAAATGTGTACAGTATCTTCTGTCATTTTTGTTATTTTGCTTCTTTCCTCATGCACATTGGCATATCTACACATCTGGGGGATTTTTCTTTCACATTTTTTCTTTGTCTAGTTTATCTTCCTCTTCTTCGTGTTGGATTTCTTTAAGTATCTTCAGCAGGATAGTGATCATGCATTCCTTCAGCTTTTGTTTACTGTGAAGGATAGTTTTGCTGGGTGCAGAAATTTAGTATGCCACTCGTTGTATTTCAGGGCTTGGAATATATTATTCTGTGCAATTTTGAGTATCTTTTGCAAAGTCTGCTGTTACTCTGATAGGTTTACCTTCATATATGACTCACTACTTCTCTCTTGAAGTTCTCAATATTCTTTCTTTCTTCAGCATATCCAGAGTTTTAACTATAAAGTGTTTGGTGGATGTCCTTTTTTTTTCAGTTTGGAGTCTTAAAACAGTCCTATACCTGGATAAACCTTTATTTCTCAAGATTTGGAAAATATTCTGGTATTAATATATTGAAATATACCCATGCTTCATAGGTTTGGTCTTTTAATGGTGTTGTAGAGGTTTTACATGTTCTGTTCACACTTTATTAGTAGTTTTTGTGTTTTCTGAGTGCTCTGATTTCTCTACTCTATCTTTGATCCTGATATTCTGTTTTCACTGTATTAGTGAGATTTCAAGTGAATTTTTATTTAAATAACTGAGCTTTCCATTTTCAGAATTTCAAGTAGATTTTTCAGCCTTTCTATATTTTATTTAATTCCTTTTTCATATCTGGCATTGTCTTCTTTCACAATCTGTTTGCTTGAATTCCCATTTACTTCATTCAGTTGCTTATATTTACTCTGAATTCATCCAGTGTTTATACATGTCTCTTAAATTGTGTTGATCACTGTTATTAACATTCTTTTGATTTTATTGTCTGAGATGGCATCCACTTTACCATCATTAAAGTCCCTAATTTTGGAATTTGAAATTGACTTTGGAGTAGATATGTTGCTTTCTTTTTCCTGTTTTACTTATGTGTGTGTGGAAGGATGCTGTATTTGGTTTGTAGGTTTTAATCTCTGTGTCCTTTAAGTTTGGGTATTGACACTGTTTCATCAGGACTATGTAGTAGCCAGATTGTGGTGCACTCTCTTGCCACTGGACTGAGGGTATGGCTCAGTAGTCAGACATTTTCCCACAGTGCTCAATCCAGGGTCTAACCACATAATTATTTAAGGACAAGATTATTTGCTAAGAAGAAATCCATTTGATAGACCCAGTCACTATGAGAATATAGTAATCCTTATTTAGAAACAGCCAACACCATGGTGCTAATAACTTTATAGGAATAAAGGAGCAAAGAATTCATGGACTATGAACACATAGTTAATAAGGTTACTAATGGAAGGAATATAGGAGGGAAAATACTAATGAATAGTACAAGAAATGTGGTGTAATAAGGATTTAAGTGGACATGACTAAAATTAATAGAAGGGTATGTTGAGAATGGAGACCATTTAAAAAGATTGGGCCAAACGTATACTGAAAAGGAAAGAGAAAAATATTAACTAAAATGGCTTTCAAAGAAAAACCTATCAAAAATAATGACAACAAAGGAGAATTGTATACCATGGTGTATGGAAAGAAGAAAAATAGGAGGAACTACTCTAATTTTTGTGGGCAGAAGTAAAAATGAAGCATGCAAGAGATGAGGAAGAACATATAGTTAAAATTGAATATTAAAAGTGATTGTTGTGCCTTACCACTAGTGACTTCAAAAAAAGGAGAAAAAAGAAAAACAAAAAAGAAACAAAGAAAGAGATAACAAAATCAGTCAAACAAACAAAAACCCACATAAAGACAAAGATAAAAACACAGCAAATATTCTCTTTGTTACTAGACAGTTTGTCCATCTTTCCTCCCCAGAGAAGTATTCTTTTCTTTAAAGGCTGCACTGGTTAGGCCAGTAAGGCTGTCTGATTTGGGGATTTTGTTCAGTGGGAGAATGGCTATTCAGGGTCCTGAACAGGAGCAAGAGTACAGAAAAGTAGCCTTATGTTTCTGATTGCAATTATCTTTATCAACTCCTACAGGTTGCTGTCCTAACCTGTCAGACCCTTGTTTCTCACCGCAGTTGTCCTGTGGTAATCTCTGTATCCCAGGCCCCAGGCAAATCACAGAATGTTCTTCTCCAGACCAGTGTAGCTTCCAGTTTTGATACTGCAGTACTGGGTTCTGAGTTTGCTGACTCTCTCTGCCATCATGTGGTTTAGGTATGCATGGTTTCTGAGATGTATATGTTTAAAGTGACAGGGCTTTGCTGGTCATCAGGACTCTATATTTAGACTTGAAGGGGCTTTCTATGATGTAGTTTGTTGGAAACTTCCCACAGCAGAGAAAGACAGTCTGGCTTAGGGACACCAGCAACTATGCTATATGCACTGGACTCCCTACTGGTCACCTCCAGACTCCATACTCATTCTATACTCACAAGCACCTATCATTTGGTGGCTGTCATTTTACATCCACCATTCATTTTGTCCCTGCTTTCTCTTTAGTACACGGTAGAGTGTTTGTGAGATACTGGTGTAATCACATCTATTGGGCTGCCAGTCCTGACTCCTTTACTACTTCTGGAGAAAATGTAGTATGAAAACAGTCATTCACTTGGGTGTGTTTGTGAGGAGGAATAGTGAGGGATATTACTCAGCTGTTATCTTGACTCTGCAGTAGTCTTTTCTCTTGTTTTTTAATGAAATCCTCTTTTGTATCTTACATTGTCTTTCCTACTCCACTGAGCGATTTATATGTATTTCACTTGAATTCATTCAGGTGTGCATCCATGTCCTTTTTAATTTTATTATTCTCATGCTTTTGAGTTCTTTGGGAATTCATCTCCTTCATTATCATTAGCATCCATTATTGTGGAATGGTTGACAGGCAGAGGATTCACGTTGCCTTTCTTTTCATATTTCTTGTGTCTGGATTTGCACATCTATAATCACATTGCTGGCTGGAGTTTTTAATATTCTTACAGATGAAATATTTGCAGTGTTCAGACAGACCTGTCTAGTGGCAGTACTGAGGTGCAGTTTCTCACTACTGGACTGGGAGTGTAGCACGGTAGACAAAAATTCATCTTATGTGTGTAGGACACAGACCTGATCCATAGCACTACTCAAAGAGAATTAAAGTAGCTGTTAATGTAAACAAAATTATTAGATACACTCACTATTGAAATATAGAAATAACTAATTAAGAACAATCACACCACATCTCTAATAAACTTATAAAAATAAAGGAGCAAAAATACTAGTATGTGAACTTAGAAGGTACTAGTTAATATGAGTAGGAATGGAAACAAAATAAGAGACATAGAACTAGTGAATAGTATTAGAAATATAGAGACATAAAGACAGAATAACAAGAGGGAAAATATCGCAATATTATGAAAAACAGGGCACGGTAATGGGAGGTCACATATGAGAGGTGGAGTATAAAAGAAGTTAAGAAGATGAACATGGTTGGTGTACTCTCTATACAAGAATGTATATAGAATGTTTAAATCTATTGAAATCACTATAAGAAGAGGACTAAGGTAGAAGGAAGAAAAATAAAGGAGATGAAGCAATTTGAGTTATAATACATGTATATATGGGTATGTCACAAGTAATCTTCCTGTGTAGCTATATTAAACAAACAAAAATGCCATTTTTTTCTTACAAAATAGGAGAATAGAAGGGCAGGTCTGCCTGAGAGGTTGGTATCAGTGGGAGGGGAAAGGAAGTAGGAAAATGGCATGGTAAGGTGAGTATAGTTCCAATACTGTGTATGTATGTACATATATAGAAAAATGATACCTGTTGAAACTATTCCAGAAATGGCAGGAGAGTAAGATAAAGGAGAATGGTAGAAGGGGTGAATTTAATTATGGTATATTTGATATATTGTAAGAACTTTTGAAATGCCACAATATACCCCCATCCAGTACAATGTAAATAAATTAATAAATAATTTTTTTTAAGATTCAAAGAAAAGCAGGAGAAAGAAGATAAACTAAGAGTGTTTATCTTACCAGTTTAGCAAACTGATTTAGTTGAGCTCACATACAGAAAAAAAATTGGTGAGAAAGAAAGGTGAGAGAGAAAAAGAAGAGGTAATTAAATATTCCATGTTAAAGGTTGAGATTTCTAGCTTCATGTATAATCCTTTCATTCTGTAGGTTGAGTCAGGGATACTGAAAGCCTCACACCAGGCTGGGCCCTGTCAGGAGAGTACATTTTTAATCGAGTACATAAATTACAGTAAAAGATAAAATAACAACAATAACAATGACAACCAGAACAAAATGTAAAAACAGGTCAAAGAGATAGAAGAAATTAGTTGTAAAGTGTATAGTAAAATAATCAAATTATAAAAGCAAAAAAAGACTGAAAAAGAAATTGTATAAGATGTTGAAAAAATATGCAAATATTTAAACCAATCAGTCTGGGTTAAAATGTCTCCATAAGGTAGGAGGAAAAGGGTGAAGAAGAAGAATAGAGTTGTACTGATAAATATATTTACATGTAAAATTCCAAGTCAAAACCATATTGAACAATGAACAGACACTTAAACAATGGAGGACAGGAATATAGAACAGAACACATTAAGGGAAGAGTATTAGCTGGATGGGGCGGGTAAGTGAAGAGAGTACAGAAGAGTAAATATTGTGGATGTACTTTATACACATGTATGAATATGGAAAAATCTGTCTAAGTCATTTTAATGAGGACAGGAAGAGGGAGCACAATGGAGCAAATGAACCAAACCAGGATGCATTGTATGCATATATGGAAATGTCTCAATGAACTCCATGTACAACTATTATAAACTAAGAAAAACATTTAAAAAAAGAAAAAATCTCCATAGAAAAGTGAACTGTCAAAGAGAGAAGGAAGAAGAAATATAAAGGGAAAAGAATAAAATTAAGACTAGAAAAAAATAATGAGAAGGAAGGAGCCCTGCTTCTAAGAATGCCAAGGTTTGTTCTCAGCACAAATTGCCCACAGGGTTTCCATTCTCTGACTGATTCCACAGGCCTGCTGCCCAGTGGAAACAGTTTGTTAGTTTGGCTGCCTGTTTTCATCTGTGTTATTTACCTGTAAGTATAGTCTATGGGGCAGGTCAGTGGTTATTACTTGCTAGTTTGGATGGAGCAAATTGTAAGATTTCTACCAGCAGTTTCTGATGTCTGAAGTACTCAAGTGTCTGATGCTAGGGCAGAGGTGCGCCTCTGCTTTGCCTGCTTTTTTCTCCTGACCTTCTTCTCCCAGAACTTTGCCCATGTTGACAGTGTCCTCTACTCCTCTCTGGGGGTTGAACAAATTTATCTACATGTGGAACTATCCTCTGACTCACACTTGCTTCTATAGCTAGGCCAGATTTCCTAGTAAGATCTCAGGGCACATTTCCCTGCACTTTGGTTGAAAATTGCCTACTATCTGCCTACTCCTCATCACTCCCCCAGACATGCTATTACCAACCTGGAAAGAAAGAGAAATGAGATGAAATGAGAAAATGAGACAATGATGCCATTACAAGATCATATCTGTAAAATGTCCTGAAATTCCAAGAACATAAATAAAGGAATCAAAATGTTAGTTCATGTTTGACACAGAAATTATGCTTTTATACCATGACATAAAACCTGGCAGTAAGGTCAATTTATTTATCACGTAAAATATGCAGAAAAAATAATACAGCACTTGGAGACAAAGATGCAGCCTCACAGCCCTGCACAGGAGGACAAGATGGAGAAGACCACCACAGCCACTGTGACCTACCCCTTGGTGCTATGGTAGGCAGGCAGCAAGGTGACCCAAACACAGCAGAACATCAACATGTTGAATGTCAGGAACTTGGCTTCACTGAATATGTCAGGCAAGTTCTTGTCTAGGAAAGCCACAGTGAAGGTCCCCAAGGTCAACGAGCCCAGGCATCCCAGGACACAGGTGAAGACCACAACTGAGCCCTGTTGCAAATGTGTGCATGTTCTGAGTGTTGATCTGTGTCAATGAAGGGAGGAGAGGTTCCCAGCCAGATTTCACACAAAGTCAGCTGTATTATGGTGCAGATGAGAATGCTGAAGTTAGGTATTCTTGATACCAGCAACCACCTCATCCTTCTCCCTGGAGAAGTGACCTTGAAGTCCAGGACCACAGCAATAATTTTGGCCAACACTATGGAAACCGTCACAGTGAACACAATGACCACATTTGGTGAAATGTGGTCTGCTGGAGGATGCAGGTAGCTGTGTTGGGTTGACCAATGAAGAGTAAGAAACAGAGACCAATGAAGAGTAAGAAACAGAGGTGAGGGAAATAATAAGGATGTAGCTGAGAGTCCAGATGTTGTCCTTGACAATGGGAGTGTCTTTGTGCTTCTCAAAGACACAAAGCACAGCAGCTGTGAGAACAGAGGGGCATAGAGCCATGCAAGAGAGAGCCATCCCCAAGGGTTCGTCATAAGGTAGAAAGCCCACAGCTTTTTCTAGGCAGTGTTTGTCTCTGTGCTGGAATTCTGATGATCTGGATACTTCACACACTGGTCCATGTCTGGTGAGGAGTACAAGTTATCATTAGTCCAGGTTCAAATTTTCTCTCTTATCCCCAGCGCCTTCCTCACAGCAGTTCATTGGGCTAGAGTAGACAAATTATCTTGTTTTTTTACTTTAGATACTTTAGATACTAGTTACACAATTATACATAACAAATAGTTTGAAGTAAATACTGCTCATTTTCTTTATGCTGACATAAATAAAGCTTTCATTTCTTCAGATGTATCTAGCATATTCTCCAAAACACTAAAAGATATACCTGTTTCAATAAATCAAGCTCTATGAACTCTATAAGCCCCTATAAACTAGGACCTTGGTTTATTCACCAAAGGACAAACAGTAATTTAGAAATACATTTTCACTTATTATGAACTAGATAATATTATAATAGAGAACTAGATATGATCAATAATACTTTTCATTTGATCAAGCAAGTCCTCTCATCCTATAACACATTGTGATTTTCACCACATACATGTTTGAATTATGAGTGAAATTCCATTGATTTGATGTATGAAATTGGAGAACACTGACATCTTTAGAATATGAAGTGTTCCCCCAGAAACATGATTTAAACCTATGCTTATTCTGCTCTTTTTAAAGTTTTTTCCATCTTTCTATAGTATCTAGCAAGAGACTTTCAAAATACTAATGATTTTTATCTCTGGTATTGTACATATTAAACATAAATGCCATTGTTTAAAACATTCATTTGTGAATGACTTACTACTGCTAGGTAGAAGAAAATCGATTTTCATTCATTAACTTCATACAGTCACTAATCAATTCAATTATTAATTCAATTATTTACATGTATTTCATATACAATACTAGCATATGAACATACCACTGTGATGTCTTCATGTCTTTTAAATATATCCTGTTGCCAGGTGAAGTGGCTCACACCTGTAATCCCATGTATTTAGGAGGCAGAGATAAGGAAGATCTCACGTCAATGATAAATTGGGAGAAAAGTTGATGAGATTCAGATCTCAAAAAAGGAGCTGAGCATGGTGGTGTGTGCCTGTAATCCAAGCTACATGGTAACCATAGTGCAAGTCTGGCCATGAGCAAAAACACAAAATTGTTTCCAAAACACAATCATATCTACTTGACAGGCTGAAATCAGGATGATTGCAGTTTGAGTCCAGCCCAAGCATAAAGTTAGTGAGATGCCATTGCATTCAATATCTGGGTGTGTGGTTGTGCACTTGTCGTTCTAAGCTATGCAGCTTGATCATGTTTTCAGGCCAGTGCAGGCAAAAAAGTTTATGAGACTCCATTTCAACTGATAAAAACTGCGCATGGTGGCACATGCCTGAATTCCAAACTATGGCAGCTAGCATGAAATAGAAGGGTCACGGTCCCAGACAATCTGGGCAAAAAGTGAGACTCTATCTCCAAAATAGTCAGAAGGGCTGGTGGAGTGGCTCAAGCAGTAATGGAAATATCTAACAAGTTCTATCCCTAGCACCACGAAAAAAAAAAAATAAAAGGTCTAGGGCTCTTGCCTCAATGGGGTTCTTGCTAGAACACCTGTCTAGCAAGCATAAGACTATGGGTTCAAATTCTGCCCCCATGGGTATAGTTTACTATCACTATTTTCTTGGCCAGGATCCCAAAATAATGCATAGCAGAAGTTGCAAAATTGATATTTAACCACTGCATGTGATGCTTGCTTTTAGATTCTGAAAATAACTTTTATGGAGTTAAGATAATCATACACTCCTAATTTTGTTATAGTAGTTTCTGTTATTACTCATTTTAAGACATGAATGTTTGCAGGATTTAGTGATATATATATTTATGCCATCAGTGATATTATTGCTCCTCTTTTTGCAGAAACTACTCTATTCAATTACATTTCACATATCAAATTTGGAAATTTTGTAACCCCCTTTAAATATCTTGATTTGGAAAAGGAAGTGTGAATTTAGTTCAAAAAGAAAAATGATGTAAAATTATTTTCATATAACGTTCTCAGACAGAGGAATAAAATTTATCTATTCTCATAAAATACAGTGGATTGTCCTATTTTTCCTATTATCTGAAGGAGTTTGAGGAATGTATATTATTGTATTCTGGAAATTTTAATAAATTTACACACTGAAGATCTTGTTGAATCTAAAATTTGTGTAAACTGTTTCAGCTATGGCATCTATTTCATTATTGCATGTGGGAACATGGAGTCTTTTGTGTGATGATGGGGGTTGAGCTCAGGACCTCATGCACCCCATGCATGTGTTCTATCCCTGAGATACATTCCTATCTCTCAACATGTTTAATTCCCTCTTGTGAAACTTGTTAACTTCAATTACTGAGAATTTGTAAGTTTCTGTATTTATAATGTAACGATGTGAATTTTTACACTGTATTTTTTTTATACTGGGTAGTGAACTCAGGGCATTGTGCTTGCTAGACATATGCTGTACCACTTGAGACATGCATTCCAGTTCATTTGATTTTTTAGTTTGTCTGTGGTTTGTTTTAACTTGTTAGTCACTGGATAACTTTGCCTAGGCTGGAATCAGACCATGGTTCTCCCACATTCACCTTCCAAGTAGTTACAATTACAGGTGCCACTATGATTTCCATAGAATTTTACAATTGACCTCCTGTTTGCAAGTGTTCTCTTTCTTGGTTATTTAATGTATTAAGGTTTTACCAAACTTATTTTTATTAGAGTACACTTTAGTTTTGCTTGTCTTCATCACTATTGTTTATTATTTAGGTTTTCCTATAATATTAACTTTCTATCAGTGGTTATTTTGTTCCTTTTGTAGCTTGTGATAAATGCTTGATATATAGAATTTATATATTATATAACACAGGATTTTACATTACTGTCCTAGAAGAATTTTAGTCACAATTCCCAAAATTCCATTCATAATATTTTCAATTTCTGATTTGTGCTTAATCTCTTCTTTAACCTCTGGGTTGTAGGATAGTGTATTTCCTGAACTACAGTACTGACGATATTCACATTTGTTTTTATACTGTTCTGTGTGAGTTCAATGAACTTACCAAAAACCTTACCTGCATAAGTGGTAGTTATACAAATTAATTGTACTCTACAGTTATTGTCAGTCCCAATATATTTCAAAACAAAATTAAAATCCTACATGTATGCTATGAAATTATGCTAAATGTGAGTTATAAAGGATATTAGAAAATTCTAGTGTTGAATTGACTCCAGCATGATAGCATTTATCATTAATCTGAATGTTATTAATATAATATGATAATTGTTACATACAGAAGTGTTCAATATGGGTGTCTCTTTTCTACATCATAACATCCCACATTTCCTGGTTTTTTAAATTAGATTGAAGCGTTTGTATATTATGTGAAATAGTAATAGAATATTCTATTTGCAATTTCTAAAATCTTATATGAATTTATTTCACCATTCATTCATCTAATATCATCATAAAAACATGCCTCTGTTCAGAACTATATGACAGTCTCCCAAAATTATAGATAGTATAGCTATTTTTCTTGTTTGTCTCTGTGCATATGATCACTGCGAGCCTGTAGCAGTTCTTTGTGTTCTTTTTATTTTATGTTTGCTCTCCTACCCACTGTGAATCAGTGGAAAACAGGGTATAAAACCAATCACTGAATCTTTAAAAGAATGCCATACAGCACAGATGTAGATAATTCTTCAACCAAATGCAGACTTTTAGAGCACTTGACCTGTATCCACTGGGCACTGGGAAATTGAACATGTGCAAGACCCATGTCATTCTGTGATACAAATGAAGTTTTTAAAGAAGATGAAGACTTGGTAATCGATAATATTTTAAAAATTATTTTATTAGTATATAGAAGTTGTAAAGGGGGATACATTGTTACATTTACATATGTGCTTATATATATGTTTGTCAGATTTACACCCTCAATCATTCTACCTCTTGTGCCCTCCTCCCTTCTTAGAACAATTTCAACAGGTATCCATATTTGTATATAACTTATAGGTTCAGCTTCCACACATGAGGGAAAACATGTGAGCCAAGCTCATTGACCCTAACATGAAGTTCTCTAGTTCCATCCATTTACCTGCAAACAACACAATTTTGTTTTTCTCTATAGCTAAATAAAACTCCATTGTGTATATATACCACATTTTCTTTATCCATTCATCAGTCATGGAGCATTTGGATTGCTTCCAAATCTTGTCTGTTCTAAATAGTGGTGCAATAAACATGGGTGTGAAAGTGGCTCTACAATACACTGGAGCACATTCCACCAGATATATGCTGAAGAGTGGCATCACTGGGTCATATGAGTGTTTTATTAGTTTTTGAAGGACCTCCATGTTCTTTACCATAGAGGCTTCACTAATTTACATTCCTACCAACAGTGTAGAAGTGCTCTTTTTCCCCCATATCTTCACCAGCATTTTTTTGTTATTTGGGATATTGGGGTATCATAGCCATTTTGACTGGGTTGAGGTGGAATCTCAATGTCATTTTCATTTTCATTTCCTTTATGGCCAAGGATGTTGAGCATTTTGTCATATATTTATTGGCCACTTGTACTTCTTTTGAGAATTGTCTGTGCAGTTCATTTGTCCATTTATTCAGTGTGTTGTTGATTTTTTGAGAGGTTATTTGATCCCCCTGTATATTCTAGTTCTCAATCTCTTGTCAGATTTATAGCTGGCAAAGATTTTCTCCCATTCTGGAGGGTGCCTTTTCAGTCTAGTGAATGTTTTCCCTCCTGCAAAGAAGTTTTTTCATTCCATGTAGTCCCATTGTCAGTAATTTTAATTGCTGAGGTACTGGAGCTCCGTGCATGAAGTTATTACTTATTCCTATGTGGTCCAGTGTGTAACCTATTTTTTGTGGAATATTTTCACTATTTCTGATCTTATATTAACATTTTTAATCTATTTTGAATTGATGCTAGTACAAGGTGAGAGACAGCAGTCTAGTTTCAGTTTTCTCAGCACCATTTGTTGAAGAGGCTCCCTTTTCTCCCACGTATATTTGGGCATGTTTGGAAAATATCAGATGGCTGTAGTTGTGTAGGTTTACAGTGGTGTCTTCTGTGTTTAGTCTTTTGATCTTCATGTCTATTTTTGTGCCAGTACCTAGAGATTTTATTACTATGGAAGTCAGGTATTGTGATACCTGCAGCATTGCTCTTTTGACTCAGGATTACTTTGGCTATTTGAGGTCTTTTGTGCTTCCATATAAACTTTAACATTGACTTTGCTATCTCAGTGAAGAATGTCATTGTAATTTTGGTAGGGAATGCATTGAATATATAGATATTGATTTTCACAATATTGATTCTTCCAATCCATGAGCATGGGATTTCCTTCTATCTTCTTATGTCTTCATTGATTTCTTTATTTAGTGACTTGTAATTTTCATTGCATAGGTCAGTCACCTCCTTAGTTAAATTTATTCCTATATATTTTAATCCTTAAAAGCTATTGTGAATGGTATTGTTTTTCTGATCTCTTTCTCAGACTGGTCATTGTGCATAGAAATGCTAATGATTTTTGTGTGTTGATTTTGTATCCTGCTACTTTGCTGAAAGTGTTCATGAGATCTAAGAGATTTTTGGTTGAGTTTTTAAGAATCTTTCAGGGACAGGATATCACCTGTAAATAGGGACAATTTGACTTCTTTATTCACTGTGTGAATCACTTCTATTTCTTTCCCCTGTCTTGTTGGTCTGCCTAGGAATTCCAAAAATATGCTGAATAAGAGTGAGGAGAGTAGACATCCTTGCCTTGGTACTGATTTTAGAGGAAATGGTTTCAGTATTTTCCCATTTAGTATGATGTTGGCTATAGGTTTTTCATATAAAGCCCTTATAATGTTGAGGTATGTGCCTTCTATTCCAAGATTCTTCAGAGCTTTCATCATGAATGCATGCTGAATTGTGTTGAAGGCATTTTGTGTATCTATTGATGTAATGATGTGGTTTTTGTCCTTGATTCTGTTTGTGTTGTATTACATTTATTGATTTGTGAATGTTGTACCCTCCTTGAGTCTCTGAAATGAAACCTACTCGATCATGGTGTATGAACTTTTTAATATGTTGGATTTTGTTAGCAAGTATTTTATTAAGGATTTTCAAATCTATATTTATCAAGGATATTGGCCTGTAACTTTCTGTTTTGATGAGTCTTTATGTGGCTTTGGCATTAGGGTAAAACTGGTTTTGCAGTATGTGTTTGGTAGTATTCATTCCTTTTGTACTTTATGGAATAATGAGGAGCATCAGTGCTTGTTCCTCTTTTAATGTGTGGTAGAATTTAGTAGTGAATTCAGGACCTGGGCTTTTCTTGGTTGGGAAGTTCTTTACAGTTCTGTCAATCTCATTGTTTGTCATACATCTATTTAAGTTTTTGATGACCTCTTTTTTCAATTTTGGTGAGTTATATGTGTCAACAAATTTTTCTATTTTTTCTTCATTTTCCAATATTCAGGAGTGTTGGTTTTCAAAGTATTTCTGCATGATCCTCTGAATTTAATTGGTGTCTCTTGTGATATGCCCCCCTTTCACCTCTGATTTTATTAATTTGGTCTTCTTTCTTCTTTTAGTTAATTTTTCTAGAGGCTTGTTGATCTTTATTTTTTCAAAGCACCAGCATTTTGTTTTAGTGATTGATTGTATTGGTTTCTTCATTCTATAATTCATTGATTTCTGCCCTCATTTTTATAATCTCTTTTCATCTATTACACTTTGGGTTGGCTTGTTCTTGTTTTTCTAAGAGCTTGAGATATATCATTAGATTATTTATCTGGGATCTCCCTAGTTTTCTGATCTGGGCATTCATGCCTATAAACTTCCCTTTTAAGACTGCCTTTGCTGTGACCCACTGGTAAGTTGTGTCTTCATTTTCATTTGATTCTTGGAATTTCTACATTTCTTTCTTAATTCCTTCAGTAACTCATGGACTGCTCCAAAGTATGTAGTTCAATCTCCATGAGTTTAAATGTGTTTTGTGGCTTTCCTTGCTGTTGATTTCTAATTTTACACCATTATTGTTTGATTAGTATACAGGACATTGTTTCACATTTTTGTATTTTTTCAGGTTTGTTTTATGTTCTATGATGTGGTCTGTTTTGGAAAAAGTTTCATAGGCTGCTGAGGAAAATGTGTATTCTGCTATCATAGGATGAGATACTCAATAAATGTCCATTAAGTCCATTTTATCCATGGTATTATTTAGTTTTAGGGTATCTTTGCTACTTTGTCTGGATGCTCTGTCTGTAGAAGAGAGTGGGCCCAAAAGAAAGAGGAAAGAGAGGAAGAGGGGGGAAATGGCCCAAACAATGTACACACATGTGAGTAAATGTAAAAACCATGAAATAAAAAATAAAAACAAAAGAAGACAGTGGGGTGTTAAGATCTGCAATTATTGTTTCTGGTCCCATCTACTCCTTTAAGCTCAGATGTGTTTCTTTTATGAATGTGGGGGTTCTAATGTTTGATGCATATATATTTAAAATTGCTATATCTTCTTTTCTGGATTACTCCCTTTATTAGTGTGCAATGACCTTCATTATCTCTTCTGACTGATTTTTGCATGAATTCTGCTCTGTCTGATATGAGAGCAGCTACTCCTATTTACTTTTAGTTTCCACATGCTTGGTAAATCTCTTTCCAATTTTTGACTTTTCATTCATGTGCATCTATGCTTGAAATGTGTTTTTCTTATGAACAACAGATTGTTGGATCTTGCTTTTTAATCCAATCTGCCAATCTACGTATTTTGATGGAAGAGTTTAGTTCACTTACATGTAGGGTTATGATTGAGACTTGTTTGGGCTCCACACCCCCAGACTCTTGGAACAACACAGCTGGTGGGATTTTCAAGGATAGAAAAATCAAGGTCTCTGGCAGGACTCTAGCAAACTCTCTCTTGATCTTTTTGGGATATGTTACTATTTTCATCCCTCCTATGGTCATTAGTCTGGTGCACCAGACCATCCCTTATTGAGATCAACTGATACCAATTTTCATGTGGACAGATTGACTGCACCATCTAAGTTTGTGTATGTACACAATTGGCTCAATGGATGAGAGACATGAACCCACAGATCCAATGAACTCCACATTGCCTAAGCAAGCACATACAGAGGAAAAATTATATCTATATCATGGGTCTAAGAACCAAAGATAATGAGAGATCTTTCAGAGATTGTAGAGACTAAATAACTGAGAAATAAAAACAATAAATAAAAAGGACTGAAAACAGTGAAATTCCAAGATGGTGACTAGAGGGAGGTAGCAGAAAGCATGCTTCCTAAAGTAAAATCTTGGAGAGACACTGGAGAGCACCTTGCAGGAAAAACCACCAAGAAGAGGTAAAACTCCAACACCACCACACCCCCAACCCACACATAGCATCTCCACTCCACGTTAAACGGAGAAACCAGGAGGGTTCCCACACCACCAGACGCCAGTGCCTAACATGCTCTGGAGAAGCAGACCACCAGGTGAGGTAAGTGGCACACGGTATTCCCACAGACACCCTGGGCCACATCAGCATAGCCCCCTGGACAGACTGACTCTGACCCAGGGAAAAAACCAAACTGAATAATAAACAAGCAGCTGGAAAAATAAGACACGTAGCAAAGAGGGTGGGGTGTCCTGAGTGCTGAAGAGGGGGAAGAGGGGCAATCCTTCATGGAACTGTAAATAAACAAGTCAGCCAGAGAAGGCAGGAGCGGGAAAACTTATAAAAGTGGTGGTGGGAGGAAAACTCCACAGGAGAGTGAGGAAGGCCCATTTCCCACGTGAACTGTAAATAAACACACCAGCCCGAGAATGCAGGTGTAGCGCCACCTCCCCCAGTGCGCTTGGAAAGGGGAAAGCTTGTAACAGTGGCGGTTGTGCCCAGGAGGACTCTAAGTAAACAAAGCCTGGGGGACTAGGTGAGTGTGAAGCTCATTCCTGAGATCTGCAATCAATAAAGCCTCCAGCAACAGCAGGCTGACTGCAGTGGGCAGGTGAGCCACAGCCTCAGACAGACATTCACAAAGCTGTCTCCAGATTCTTTTTTTTCTTTTCTCTTCCTTTGATGAGACAACAACCTAACTATACCTGCATGCTGAAAAACACCGAAACTGTATTGCATCTGAACTTGGGACACTTTATTGTCTTTTTTTTTTTTTTTTGCTTTTTTGGGTCTTTTTTCCTTTTAATGAGACAAAAACAGAACTACTTCTGAGACACCAACTCCAGGATTGGAGTCTGAGGGACTAATACCAAATTATTTTTATAAAAACATTTTTTGTTTGTTTCTTTGTTTTTTTTTATATTTGATTATTTGTTTTTCCCTTTTCCTTTAACTTCTTTGATTTCCATCCCCTCTCACCTTTCCATTTAAAATATCACTAGTGTTATTATTACAGCCAGAAAATACTTAATTGCACACAGTACAGGGACAATAACAACACCAAGGGCAATGACGGGAAGACAGAAAAAAAAGGGAAATCAGTTTCCACAGCAAAAATTTGTAACCAGAGGGTAATGAAGAAACCAGATACTCAGATCCAGACTCCAACTAAATGGAGATAAACTCTGCCAAAGAACCCAATGAAGCGCACAAAAATAATTTAAAAGAAGACATACTACAGGTACTCAATGAGAATTTAATAGAGATGATACAGGATATGGACAACCAAAACGTAAAGGAGACATTCAAGAAATTCCAAGACAAAAAAAAAGGAACTTGAAAAAGCAAAAGAAGAAATAAAGGAAACCATAGAAGCATTGTATAAACACCAAAGTGAAACAGAGAACATGATCAATAAATGGATAAATGAACTCAGGACAAAAATAGACAACATTAAAGAGGAAACGACCCAGGATATGGAAAACCTCAGAAAAAAGAACAAAACAAAATTGCAAAGCAGAACAGAAGGCAAATTCAGCAGAATAGAAGAAACAGAAGAAAGAATCTCAGCACTTGAAGATGAAATGGTAATTAAGGGAAAAAATGAAGAACTATTAATTAAACAACTCAAGACCAGTGAAAAGAAAATGCAAGAACTCACCAACTCCATCAAAAGACCAAACCTGAGAATTATGGGCATTGAAGAAGAAGAAGAGATGTAAGCAAAGGGAATGCATAATATATTCAACAAAAAAATAACAGAAAATTTCCCAAATCTAGAGAAAGATAGTCCAATAAGATGTAAGAGGCCTCCAGAACACCAAACAGACCAGATCAAAATAGAACTACCCCATGACATATCATCATTAAAACAACAAGTTCAGAAACTAGGGAAAGAATACTGAAGGCTGTAAGAAAGGAAAAACAAATAACATACAAAGGTAAACCCATCAAAATCACAGGAGACTTCTCAACAGAAACATTAAAAGCAAGAAGAGCTTGGGGTGAGATCTTCCAGGCACTGAATGAAAATAACTTCAACCCCAGGATACTTTACCCAGCAAAACTATCATTCAAAATACATAGAGCAATAAAAGACTTCCATGATAAGCAGAAACTAAAACAATATATAACCACAAAGCCACCACTACAAAAGATTCTTCAAGGGATTCTGCACACAGAAAGTGAAACCCAACATAACCAGGAAACAACAGGCAGCACCAACCTACAGGAAAAGAAAAAGCAAGAAAGTAGAGAGTAACCTCAACTTAGGTACACACAATCAAACCTTCAAACAACTAAGACAACTAAATGACAGGAATCACCACATGACTATCAGTGCTAACACTTAAAGTTAGTGGACTTAATTCACCCAACAAAAGGACCATTTGATGAAATGGATTAAAAAGTAAGATCCAACAAATTGTTACTTACAGGAGACCCATCTCACCGACAGTAGTAAACATAGGCTTAGATGAAAGCCTGGAAGAAGATTTACCAAGCCAATGGCCCCCAAAAACAGGCAGGAGTAGCAATACTTATCTCTGACAAAGTAGACTTCAAACCTACATTGATCAAATGAGATAAAGGACATTCTATAGTAATAAAAGGGGAAAAAGACCAAAAGGAAATAACAATTATCAACCTATATGCACCCAATGTCAATGCACCCAATTTCATCAAGTATACCCTGAAAGACCTAAAAGCATATATTAACTCCAACACAGTGGTTTTGGGAGACTTTAACACCCCATTATCATCAATAGATAGGTCATCCAAGCAAAAACTCAATAAAGAAATCCATGATCTAAAATATACAATAGATCAAATGGACCTACTTGATTTCTACAGAACATCTCATCCAACTTCTACACAATAAACATTTTTCTCAGCAGCCCAGGGAACCTTCTACAAAATAGATTGTATCCTAGAGCACAAAGCAAACCTCAGCAAATATAGGAAAATGGAAATTATACCATGCAATATATCCGATCACCATGCAATAAAACTAGATCTCAACACCAAAAGTAAAGACAAAAATCATGCAAACAGCTGGAAACTGAATAACTCATTACTTAATGAGCAATGAGTCATTGATGAAATAAAAGTGGAAATTAAAACCTTCCTGGAAGTCAATGAATATGAAAACACAACCTACCAGAACCTATGGGACACAGCAAAGGCATTCCTGACAAGAAAGTTTATAGCAATGAGTGCATATATTAAAAGGACAGAAAGTTCTCAAATCAGTGAACTAATCATACATCTCGAACTCCTAGAAAAACAAGAACAAGCAAATCCCAAAAGAAATAAGAGAGAAATAATAAAAATAAGAGCTGAAATCAACAAAATAGAAACCAAAGAAACCATACAAAGAATAAATGAAACAAACAGTTGGTTCCTTGAAAAAAAAAACAAGATCGACAGACCCCTGGCAAACCTGACTAAAATGAGGAGAGAAAAAACCCAAATTAGTAGAATCAGGAATGCAAAAGGGGAGATAACAACAAACACCAGCAAAGTCCAGGAAATCATCAGAGACTACTTTGAGAACTTATATTCAAATAAATTTGAAAATCTTAAAGAAATGGATAGATTTCTAGATACACATGATCATCCAAAACTGAACCAAGAGGAAATTAATCACCTGAATAGATCTATAACACAAAATGAAATTGAAGCAGCAATCAAGAGGCTCCCCAAAAAGAAATTTCCAGGATGGATACTCTGCTGAATTCTATCAGACCTTTAAAGAAGAATTGATAGCAACCCTCCTTAAACCGTTCCACGAAATAGAAAGGGAAGGAAAACTGTCTAACACCTTTTATGAAGCCAGTATTACACTTATCCCAAAACAAGGCAAACACACCTCCAAAAAGGAGAACTATAGGCCAATCTCACTAATGAACATTGATGCAGAAATCCTCAACAAAATAATGGCAAACCGAATTCAACAACACATCAAAAAGATCATTCACCACAACCAAGTAGGCCTCATCCCAGGAATGCAGGGGTGGTTCAACATATGAAAATCAATAAATGTTATAAACCACATTAACAGAAGCAAAGACAAAAACCACTTGATCATCTCAACAGATGCAGAAAAAGCCTTTGATACGATCTAACACCATTTCATGATAAAAGCTCTAAGAAAACTAGGAATAGAAGGAAAGTACCTCAACATTATAAAAGCTACATATGACAAACCTACAGCCAGCATTATACTTAATGGAGAAAAACTGAAATCATTCCCTCTAAAATCAGGAAATAGACAAGGATGCCCACTATCTCCACTCCTATTCAACATAGTACTGGAATTCCTAGCCAGAGCAATTAGGAAGAATAAGGAATAAAAAAATACAAATAGGTAAAGAAACTGTCAAAGTATTCCTATTTACAGATGACATGATCCTATACCTTAAAGATCCAAAAAACCCTACTCAGAAGCTCCTAGACACCATCAATAGCTACAGCAAGGTAGCAGTATATAAAATCAACATAGAAAACTCACTAGCATTTCTATACACTAATAATGAACAAACTGAAAAAGAATATATGAAAACAATTCTATTTAAAATAGCCTCAAAATAAAATCAAATACCTAGGTGTAAACTTAACAAAAGATGTGAATGACCTCTACAAGGAAAACTATAAACTTCTGAAGAAAGAGATGAAGGAAGACTATAGAAAGTGGAGAGATCTCCCATGCTCATGGATTGATAGTATCAACATAGTAAAACTGTACACTCCCAAAGTAATCCACATGTTTAATGCAATTCCCATCAAAATTCCAATGACATTTACTAAAGACATTGAAAAATCTACCATTAAATATATGTGGAAACACAAGAGGCTACGAATAGCCAAGACAATTCTCAATCAAAAGAACAATGATGGACGTATCATGATACCTGACTTCAAACTATATTGCAAAGCACTAACAATAAAAACAGCATGGTATTTGCACAAAAACAGACATGAAGACCAGTGGAACAGAATAGAGGACCCTGATATAAAGCCACAAAACTATAACCAACTTGCCTTTGAGAAAGGCACTAAAAATAAACGATGGAGAAAAAGCAGACTCTTCAACAAAAACTGCTGGAAAAACTGGTTAGCAGTCTGCAAAACACTGAAACTAGATCCATGTATATCACCGTATAACAACATTAACTCAAAATGGAACAAGGATCTTAATATCAGGCCACAAACTCTAAAGTTGGTACAAGAAAGAGTAGGATATACTCTGGAATTAATAGGTATATGCAAGAACTTTCAAAATAGAACCCCAGCAGCACAGCAACTAAGAGATTGCATAGATAAATGGGACTTCATAAAACTAAAAACTTCTCCTCATCAAAAGAAAAGGTCTCTAAACTGAAAAGAACACCCACAGAGTGAGAGAAAATATTTGTTAGCTACACATCAGACAAAGGACTGATAACCAGAATATATAGAGAACATAAAAAACAAAATTCTCCCAAAACTAATGAACCAATAAAGAAATGGGCAAGTGAACTAAACAGAACTTTCTCAAAGGAAGAAATTCAAAGGGCCAAAAACACATGAAAAAATGCTCACCATCTCTAGCAATAAAGGAAATTCAAACTAAAATCACACTAAGATTTCACCTCACCCCTGTTAGAATAGCCATGATTAGCAACACCACCAACAACAGGTGTTGGCGAGGATGCGGGGAAAAAGGAACCCTCTTACACTGTTGGTGGGAATGTAAACTAGTACAACCACTCTGGAAAAAAATTTGGAGTCTACTTAAATTGCTAAACGTTGATCTACCATTCAATCCTGCAATACTACTCCTGGGGATACACCAAAAAGACTGTGACACAGGTTACTCCAGAGGCCCCTGCACACCCATGTTTATTGCAGCACTATTCACAATAGCCAAGTTATGGAAACAGTGAAGATGCCCCACTACTGACGAATGGATCAAGAAAATGTGGTATCTATACACAATGGAATTTTATGCAGCCATGAAGAAGAATGAAATGTTATCATTCGCTGGTAAATGGATGAAATTGGAGAACATCATTCTGAGTGCGGTTAGCCTGTCCCAAAAGACCATAAATCATATGTTCTCCCTCATATGCGGACATTAGATCAAGGGCAAACACAACAAGGGGATTGAACTTTGATCAGAAGATAAAAGTGAGTGCACACAAGGGAGATATGAGGATAGGTAAGACACCTAAAAAATTAGCTAGCATTTGTTGCCCTCAATGCAGAGAAACTAACGCAGATTCCTTAAAAGCTACTGAGGCCAATAGGAGAAGGGGACCAGGAATTAGAGAAAATGTTAGATCAGAAAGAATTAACCTAGAAGGTAACACACATGCACAGTAATCAGTGTGAGTCAACTCCCTGTATAGCTATCCTTATCTCAACTAGCAAAACCCCTTGTTCCTTCCTATTATTGCTTATACTCTCTTCAACAAAATTAGAGTTAAGGGCAAAATAGTTTCTGCTGAGTATCAAGGGGGTGGGGGTGGAGAGGAAGGGGTAAAGTGGGTTGTAAGGGAGGGGTTGTGGCAGGGGGGAGAAGTGACCCAAGCATTGTATGCACATATAAATAATAAAAATATAAAAATTAAAAAAAAAGACTGAAATTTTATTGCATTTGAACTTGGAGATTTTTAAAAATTATTTTGTTTTATTTACTTACTTATTCATTTATTTTTAAAGTTTTTCCATTTTTATTTTATTTATTTATTTTTTATTCTGTCTCTATAATGCCTGTTTAGCTTACTCTTGGTAAGTACACTGTTTTTATCTTTGACACTGTTTGTTTTGTTTTGTTGTTTTTACTTGTTTGTTTTTCCCTTTTTCTTTACCTTCTTTGCTTTCCCTCTACTCTTACCCTTCCATTCTAAATATCACCACTGTTATTACTAAAAGTTAGAAAATACTTAATTGCACAAAGACAGGGACAGTAACAACCAAGGGCAATGATGGGAAGACAGAAAAAACAGGGAAACCAGTTTCCCCACCAACATATTAGTACAAGAACCAGAGGGAAATGAAGAAAACAGATATTCAGATCCAGACTCCAACAAAATGAAGATGAACTAAGGCAAAGAACCCAATGAAGCCAACAAGAATAATCTGAAGATGAAATCCTCCAAGTAATCAATGAGAATTTTATATAGATGATATAGGATATGGTCAACCAAAATGTACAGAAGACACTCAAGAAATTCCAAGACAACAAAAATAGAGAATTTGGGAAAGCACAAGAAGAAATAAAAGAAAGCATAGAAGCACTGTATAAACAACAAAGTGAAACAAAAAACATGATTAACAAAGAGATAAATAAACCCAGGATGAAAATATACAGCATTAGAGAGGAATCAACTCAGGATATGGAAAACCTCAGAAAAAACAATGAAACAGAATTGCAAAACAAAATGGAAGGCCAATAGAGCAAAATAGGACAAGAAGAAGACAGAATCTCAGAACTCAAAGATGAAATGACAATTAAAGGAAAAACCAAAGAACTATTAGTTAAACAACACAAGACCTGTGAAAAGAAAATGCAAGAACTCACTGACTCCATCAAAAGACCAAACTTGAGGATCATGAGCATCAAAGAAGGAGAAGAGATGCAAACAAAGGGAATGCGTAATATATCCAACAAAATAATAACAAAAATTTTCCAAATCTAGAGAAATCTATTCCGATACAGATGCAAGAGCCCTCCAGAACACCAAACAGACCAGACAAAAATAGACCTACTCCACAGCATTTTATCATTAACACAACAAATACAGAGACGTGAGAAAGAATATTGAAGTATGTAAGACAGAAAAAACAAATAACATACAAAGGTAAACCCATCAAAATTACAGCAGACTTCTCAACAGAAACATTAAAAACAAGAAGAGCTTGGGGTGAGATCTTCTGGGCACTGAATGAAAATAACTTCAACCCCACGATACTCTACCCAGCAAAACTATCATTCAAAATAGATGGTGCAATAAAAGTCTTCCATGATAAGCAGAAACTAAAACAATATGTGACCACAAAGCCACCACTACAAAAGATTCTTCAAGGGATTCTGTACACAGAAAGTGAAACCAACATAAGCATGAAAGGGAAGGCAGCACCAAACTACAGGAAAAGAAAAAGCAAGAAAGTAGAGAGTAACCTCAATTTAGGTACACACAATCAAACCTTCAAACAACTAAGACAACTAAATGACAGAAATAACCACATACCTGTCAGTACTAACGCTTAATGTTAGTGGAATTAATTCCCCCATCAAAGGCACCATTTGACGAACTGGATTAAAAAGGAAGAACCAACAATTTGTTCCTTACAGAAGACCCATCTCACTGAGAGAAATAAGCATAGGCTTAGGATGAAAGGCTGGAAGAAGATTTGCCATGCCAATGGCCCCCAAAAACATGCAGAAGTAGCAATACTTATCTCTGACAAAGTAGACTTCAAACCTACATCGATCAAATGAGATAAAGAAGGACATTCTATACTAATAAAAGGGAAAAAGACCAAAAGGAAATAAAAATTAGCAACCTATATGCACCCAATATCAACACACTCAATTTCATCAAACATACCCTAAAGGACTTAAAGCATATATTAACTCCAACACAGTGGTCGTGGCAGACTTTAACACCCAATTATCCTCAATAGATAGGTCATCCAAACAAAAAATCAATAAAGAAATTCAAGATCTAAAATATAACATAGATCAAATGGACCTAGTTGATGTCTACAGAATATTTCATCCAACTTCTCCACAATATACATTCTTCTCAGGAGCCCACAGAACCTTCTCCAATATAGATCATATCCTAGAGCACAAAGTGAGCCTCAGCAAATATAAGAAAATAGAAATTATACCATGCATTCTATCTGATCACAGTGAAATAAACCAAGAACTCAACAACAAAATTAAGACAAAAAACATGCAAACAGCTGGAAACTGAATAACTCATTTCTTAATGAACAATGGGTCATTGATGAAATAAAAGAGGAAATTAAAAGGTTCCTGGAAGTCAATGAAAATGAAAACACAAATACCGGAACCTTTGGGACACAGCAAAGGCAGTCCAGAGGGAAAGTTTATGGCCATGAGTGCATATATTAAAAAGACTGAAAGCTCTCAAATCAATGAACTAATGATACATCTCAAACTCCTAGAAAAACAAGAACAAGCAAATCCCAAAACAAATAGAAGGAGAGAAATAATAAAAATAAGAGCTGAAATCAAGGAAATAGAAACAAAAAAAAAACATATTAAGAATTAATGAAACAAAAAGTTGGTTCTTTGAAAAAATAAACAAGATCGACAGACCCCTGGCAAACCTGACTAAAATGAAGAGACAAAAAACCCTAATTAGAAGAATAAGGAATGCAAAAGGGGAGATAACAACAAACACCATGGAAGCCAAGGAAATCATCAGGGACTACTTTGAGAAAGTATATTGAATTAAATTTAAAAATCTTAAAGAAATGGACAGATTTCTAGATACGTATGACCATCCAAAAATGAACAAAGAGGATATTAATCACATGAATAGATCTATAACACAAAATGAAATTGAAGCAGCATCAAGATTCTCCCTAAAAAGAAAAGTCCAGAACCTGATGGACTCTCAGCTGAATTCTATCTGACTTTTAAAGAAGAACTGATACCAACCTTCCTTAAACTGTTCCACAAAATAGAAAGGGAAGGAAGACTGTGTAACACATTTTATGAAGCCAGTAATACACATATCCTAAAACCAGGCAAAGACACCTCCAAAAAGAGAACTATAGGCCAATCTTCTTAATGAACATTGATACAGAAATCCTCAGTAAAATAATGGCAAAGCGAATTCAACAACACATCAAAAACGATCAATCACCAAGACCAAATAGGCTTCATCCCAGGAATGCAGGGGTGGTTCAACATAGAAAAATCAATGAACGTAATTAACCACATTAACAGAAGCAAAGACAAAAACCACTTGATCATCACATAGTTGCAGAAAAAGCCTTGGATTAGATACAAAACCATCTGATGATGAAAACTCTAAGAAAACTAGGAATAGAAGGAAAGTACTTCAACATTATAAAAGCTGTATATGACAAACCTACAGCCAGCATTATATTTAACAGAGAAAAACTGAAACCATTCCCTCTAAAATCGGGAACTAGACAAGGATGCCCACTATCTCCACTCCTAATCAACATAGTACTGGAATTCCTAGCCAGAGCAATTAGGCAAGAAGATGGAATAAACTGAATAAAAATAGGTAAAGAAACTGTCAAAATATCCCTATTTGCAGACGACATGATCCTATAACTTAAAGACCCAAAAAACTTTACTCAAAAGCTCCTAGACACCATCAACAGCTATAGCAAGGTAGTAAGATATAAAATCAACATAGAAAAATCATTAGCATTTCTATACAGTAATAATGAACAAACTGAAAAAGAATATATGAAAACAGTTCCATTTACAATAGCCTCAAAAAACTAAAATATCTAGGTGTACACCTAACAAAGGATGTGAACGACTTCTAGAAGTAAAACTATAAACTTCTAAAGAAAGAGGTGGAGGAAGACTATAGAAAGTGGAGAGGTCTCCCAAGCTCATAGATTGGTAGAATAAACAGAGTAAAAATGTCTATTCTCCCAAAAGTAATCTACATATTTAATGCAATTCCCATCAAAATTCCAATGACATTCATTAAAGACATTGAAAACTCTACTGGTAAATTTATACAGAAACACAAGAGGCCAGGAATAACCAAGGCTATATTCAGCCCAAAGAACAATGCTGAAGGTATCTCAATACCTGACTTTAAACTATGTTACAAAGCAATAGGAATAAAAATAGCATGGTACTGGCACAAAAACAGTCATGAAGACCAGTGGAACAGAATAGAGGACCCAGATATGAAGTCACACAACTATAACCAACTTGTCTTTGACAAAGGTGCTAAAAATATATGATGGAAAAAAGCATAGTCTTCAACAAAAACTGCTGGGAAAACTGGTTAGAAGTCTGCAAAAAACTGAAACGAGATCCATGTTTATCACCCTATACCAATATTAACTCAAAATGGATCAAGGACCTTAATAGCAGACTTGAAACTCTAAAGTTGGTAGAGGAAAGAGTAGGAAATACTCTTGAATTTATAGGTATAGGCAAGAACTTACTCAATGGAACCCCAGCAGTACAGCAACTAAGAGAGAGCATAGATAAATGGGACTTCATAAAACTAAAAAGCTTCTGCTCAAAAGAATTCGTCTGTAAACTGAAGAGACCACACAAAGAGTGGGAGTAAATATTTGCCAGCTACACATCAGACAAAGGACTGATAACCAGAATATATAGGGGAACTTAAAAAAATAAATTCTCCCCAAATTAATGAACCAATAAAGAAATGGGCAAGTGAACTAAACAGAAATTTCTCAAAAGAAGGAATTCACATGGCCAAAAAACACATGAAAAAATACTCACCATCTCTAGCAATAAAGGAAATGCAAACTAAAACCACGCTAAGATTTCTCCTCATCCCTGTTATAATAGCCATCATTAGCAACACCACCAACAACAGGTGTTGGTGAGGATGCGGGGAAAAAGAAACCCTCTTACAGTGCTGGTGGGAATGTAAACTAGTACAACCACTCTGGAAAAAAATTTGGAGGCTACTTAAAAAGCTAAACATGATCCAGCAATACCACTCTTGGGGATATACCCAAAAGAATGTGACACAGGTTACTCCAGAGGCACCTGCGTACCCATGTTTATTGCAGCACTATTCACAGTAGCCAAGTTATGGAAACAGCCAAGATGCCCCACCACTGATGAATGGGTCAAGAAAATGTGGTATTTATGCACAATGGAATTTTATGCAGCCACGAAGAAGAACGAAATGTTATCATTTGCAGGTAAATGGATGGAACTGGAGAACATCATTCTGAGTGAGGTTAGCCTGGTCCAAAAGACCAAAAATTGTTTGTTCTCCCTCATATGTGGACATTAGATCAAGGGCAAACACAACAAGGGGGTTGGGCTTTGATCACATGATAAAGCGTGAGCACACATGGGAGGTATGAGGATATGTAAGACACCTAGTAAACTAGATAGCATTTGTTGCCCTCAACACAGAGAAACTAAAGCCAATACTTTAAAGCAACTGAAGCCAGTAGGAGAAGGGGACCAGGAACTAGAGAAAAGGTTAGTTCTAGAAGAATTAACTTAGAAGGTAACACACATGCACAGGAAATCAATGTGAGTCAGCTCCCTGTGTAGCTATCCTTATCTCAACTAGCAAAACCCCTTGGTCCTTCCTATTATTGCTTATACTCTCTGTTCAACAAAATTAGAGATAAGGGCAGAATAGTTTCTGCCTTGTAGTGAGGGGTAAGGGGGTATGGGAGGGAGCGGGGGGGGTGGTGAGGTAAGGGTCGGGGCATGGGGAAGGGGGGGAGAAATGACCCAATGTATGAACATATGAATAAAATAAATTTTTTTTTTAAAAAATAGGACTGAAAAGCTGATATTCAACAAGGTATTCATGGCAGTGAACCTTTTATTTTTTTATTCATTTATTCAGATGTGTATATATTGTTTGGGTCATTTCACACCCCTGTCCCCCGACCCCACTCTCTCCCACCCACCCCTCCTTTCGTCCAGTCAGAACCTGTCTACCCTTATCTCTAATTTTGTTGAAGAGTAGACATAAGCATAAGAAGGAAGACAAAGCATTTTTGCTAGTTGAGTTAAGGATGGCTACACAGAGAGATTCCTAGCATTGCTTCCATGTACAAATATGTTACAACCCAAGTTGATTCATCTCTAACTGATCTTTACACTGGCTCCTGATCCCCTTCTCGTGTTGACCTCTGTCCCTTTAAGGTTTCTGTATTAGTTCCTCTGGAGTGGGGACTACAAATGCTTTCATGTTTTGGGTTTTCTATCTAACCCTGTACTTCCCATATATGTTCTCCTCTTGTCATGTAACCTAAGTCCTACAACACTATTGTATTTGCCCTAGATCTAAAGACTGCATATGAGGGAGAACATACAATTTTTGGTCTTTTCGTGTTATAGATCTATTCAGGTGGCTAATATCCTCTTGGTTCAGTTTTGGATGGTCGTAAGTATCTAAAAATCTGTCCATCTCTTCAAAATTTTCAAATTTATTAGAATATACATTCTCAAAGTAGTCTCTGATGATTTCCTGGATTTCCATGGTGTTTGTTGTTATCTCCCCTTTTGCATTTCTGATTTTACTGTTTGGCTTTTTCTCTCTCCTCATTTTAGTCAGGTTTGCCTGGGGTCTGTCAATCTTATTTATTTTTTCAAAGAACCAGCTTTTTGTTTCATTGATTCTTTGTATGTTTTTGTTTCTATTTCATTGATTTCAGCCCTTATTTTTATTATTTCTCTCCTTCTGCTTGTTTTGGGATTTGCTTGTTCTTGTTTTTCTAGGAGTTTGAGATGTAGCATTAGGTCATTGTTTTGAGATCTTTCTGTCCTTTTAATATATGCACTCATGGCTATAAACTTTCCTCTTAGGACTGCCTTTTCTATGCCTCATAGGTTCTGGTAGGTCGTGTTTTCGTTTTCATTAACTTCCAGGAAATTTTTAATTTTCTCTTTTATTTCATCAGCGATCCATTGATCATTGACCAATGTGTTGTTCGGCTTCCAATTGTTTGTATGTTTTATACTGTTGTTTTTTTGTTGTTGATTTTTAGTTTTAATGAATTATGATCAGATAGAATGCATGGGATCTTTTCTGTTTTCTTATATTTGCTGAGACTTGCTTTGTGCCTTAAGATATGATAAATTTTGGAGAGGGTTCTGTGAGCTGCTGAGAAACAAGTATATTTTTCTGAAGTTGGATGAAATACTCTGTAGACATCAGTTAGGTCCATTTGATCTATGGTGTGATTTAGTTCTAGAATTGCTTTAATGACTTTTTGTTTGGATGACCTATCTATTGGTGATGGAAGGGGTATTAAAATCTCCCACTACCACTGAGTTGGAGTTTATATATGTTTTTAGGTCCTTCATAGTATGTTTAATGAAATTGGATGTATTGACATTGGGTGCCTATAGGTTGATAATTATTATTTCCTTTTGGTGTATTTCCCATTTTATTAGTATGGAGTGTCCTTCTTTATCTTGTGTGATCAATGTAAGTTTGAAGTCTACTTTGTCTGAGATAAGTATTGCTACCCCTGCCTGTTTTCAGGGGCCATTGGCTAGGTAAATCTTCCAGTCTTTCACCCTCAGCCAGTGCTTGTTTCTGTTGATGAGGTGGGTCTCCTGTAGGTAGCAGATTGTTGGATCTTCTTTTTTAATCCAATTTGCCAAATGGTGTCTTTTGATGGGGGAATTAAATCAATTAACATTCAGTGTTAGTATTGATAAGTACGTGGTGATTCCTGTCATTTAGTTGTCTTTATTGTTTAAGGGTTTGATTGTGTGCAGCTGAGTCAATGTTACTCTCTACTTTCTTGCCTTTTCATCTCCTGTGGTTTGGTATGGCCTTCCCTTTACTTGTTTTCTCTTTCTGTGTGCAGAATACCTTGAAGAATCTTTTGTAGTGGTGTCTTAGTGGTCATATATTGTTTTAGTTTCTGCTTATCATGGAAGACTTTATTGCTCCACCTATTTTGAATGATAGTTTTGTTGGGTAGAGTATGCTAGGGTTGCAATTATTTTCATTCAGTGCCCAGAATAACTCACTCCATGCTCTTTTTGCTTTTAAATTTTCCATTGAGAAATCTGCTGTGATTTTGATGGGTTTACTTTGTATGTTATTTGTTTTTTCTCTCTTACGGCCTTCAATATTCTTTCTTTATTCTCTGTGCTTGTTGTTTTAATGATAATATGTCGTGGGGTAGTTCTATTTTGGTTAAGTCTGTTTGGTGTCCTGCAGGCTTCCTGTACCTGAATGGGCATAGTTTTCTCTAGATTTGGGAAATTTTCTGTTATTATTTTGTTGAATATATTATGAATTCCTTTTGCTTGCACCTCTTCTCCTTCTTCAATGTGCATGATTCTCAGGCTTGGTCTTTTGATGGAGTCAGTGAGTTCTTGCATATTCCTTTCACAGATCTTGAGTTTTCTGACTAATAGGTCTTCAGTTTTTCCTTTAATTTCCATTTCATCTTGAAGTTCTGAGATTGTGTCTTCTGCTTGTTCTAGTCTGCTAGAGTTGCCTTCCATTTTGGTTTTTATTCTGTTTCATTCTTTTTTCTGAGATTTTTCCACATCATGGGTCTCTTCCTCTTTAATATTGTCAATATTCATCCTTAATTCATTTATCTCTCTATTTATAGTGTTCTCTGTTTCACTTTCCTGTTTATTTAGGGCTCCTATTAGTTCATATATTTGTTTTTGTGTTTACTCATATTCTTTATTTTTGTTGTCTTATAATTTCTTGAGTGCCTCCTGTACATTTTGGTTGACCATGTTTAGTAACATCTCCATGAAATTCTCATTGATTACTTGCAACATTTCTTCTTGCAAATTTTTCTTGTGGGCTTCGTTGGTTTTCTTGGTGTAGTTTACATTTGTTTTGTTGGAGTCTGGATCTGGGTATCTTTTTTTTTTCATTTTCCTCTGAATTTTTGGGGGTAGAATGGTTTCCATCCCTTTTTCATCTTCCCATAATTCCACTTGGTACTGTTTCTGTCCCTGGTCTATGTGGAGTTTAGTATTAGCTAACTTACAATAGTAAAACTAACAAAACCAAAAAAGAGAAAAAAGAAAAAGAAAAGGAAATAAAAAAAATGGAGAACCAATGAAATCAACAGGCAGAGATTGTGGACAATCAAATAGCAAACAAAACACACAAACACTTAAAGAAAAGAAACAAAAATTCCTGGTTCAGGAGCCATAGAATTTTAGTCTTAGTAGTTCTGGTGTTACTCCTTTAGTATCCAGTCCTATTTGTGTGCATCTCCTAGGCAGGTTTGGAGCCTGCATCTGACAGTACTGGAGCCCTCCTGTTTTCTCAGTGTACCATGGCATGGAGAAGATTTTTACCAGCTGGGGGTTTAGGGTTTTGGAGTTTTGTTTCTTCTTCTTTTTTTTTTTGGCCAAGTGTGTTTCCAGTAGGAAAGTATTCTGTTTGGTCTGCTGAAGGACTCCCAAGCACATTTGGGGCTGGCGGCTTGTGGGCTAGTGGGCAGGTGGTGGTGGATGGCTGGTTGACGGTCAGGAGGCCAGTGTGTGGGTGGGTTGGCTGCAGCCTGATGGGCCTGTGGGTGGTGGCCTGGTGGCCTGATGGGCGGGAGACAGCAGCATGGAGGTAGCAGCCTACCTGTTCTTTCAGTGTATATATTCTGGAGAAGCCTTCCACAGGCTAGGGTTCAGGGTTCCAAAATTTCAGCTCTCCCTTGTGCTTTACCTCAGCCAAGTGTGTCTTTGGCATCTCAGCAAGGTCCCTGATTCACAGAGTTCACACGGTCTGCATCTATGTCCAGTTGCCATTTTGGATTATGAACTGAAACTTTTAAAAATGTAATATAGAAATCTCTTACAGAACCAGATTCCCATACTCAGAAGGGTTTTTTGTGTTAGCATTGTCTTCTCCAAAGCCCATGCTAGGTTATTTTATTTATTTATTTATTTGGTTAGTTAGTTAGTTACTTTGGTATTACTGGGGTTTAAACTCAAGGCCTTGTGCTTGCTAGGCAGGTGCTATAACCACTTGAGCCACTCCACCAGCAATAAGATTAAACAAAACAATTTTAAGAAACTCATGTTAATAACTGTAGTCACACTGGGTATCTTGTGACATCTGCCTTCCCTTCTGGAGATCAGTATGACATGATTAAAATTTCTTTTTTAGGCCAGGCCTTGTGAATGAAGCCCCTGATCCCATCTACTTGTTAGGCAGAAATCAGGAGATGAAAGACAGAGACCAACCTGGAAGTAGGCTCCACAGACTCCATCTCAACCAATAAAAGAAGCTAGGTGAGGAAGCAAAAAACTGTAATCCCTGTTACTTGGGATGTGCAAATAGCACAATCAAGGTTGAAACTGGCCCTGGAAAATTTGAGACTCTATCTCAAAAAGGGATTGGGGGCATGATTCAAGTGTATAGAGCCTGCTAGGAAGCTTAAACCTAAGTTTAAGTCCCACTACCACCAAAAGAAATTATTCTTTTTTATCTATTGTAGAATTTTGTAGTGAAATTTATATGAATAGCTTCTTAAGTTGCAGAAATTCTTGATAAACACTGGCATGACTTGTTATAGCTTAATCTTCAATTTAAAAAATAAATATTAACAAAATTGAATGAATGTGCTAACAACAAAATGTTTCAGGTTAAGTTTTCCTCAGTCCCTGTGAGAATGACCTTTACACAAGACATGATAACCCGACAGTGCATTTCTCAGGACATCCCTCACCATTGGACATTGAATGACCACATCTTGCATTTTCTCATATTACTCATCACCAAAGAAACAGCTTTCCCTAGGATGTCATCTGTCTGAGAACCAGAAGAGGTTTAAACTGAAGCAAAAGGAGAGGAACTAGGGATGTGTACTCACCAGGACAGGTTGGCTTGGGAAGGCATTGGTTGCAGGCTCTCCCATGGCTGTGAAGTTTGTCCTGCCAGCTCCACTGCTCAGATGAAGACAAGCTGAGGCTCACTGGGAAATGTGGTGACCTCCCCACTGGCTCTCCTTTTATACAGGAAGAGAGTAGATAATCTATTGAGCCAGTAATCCAATCCATGGATGAACCATCCAAGCATAATCCAATCAGTAAATAAGCCAATTTCTGGAGAAGCCTATTGGCTAGATTCAGAAGAGTCATTCCCTTCATTTCCTTAGGTTTACACAGAAACAGAAAATTGCTGTTTTACTGTGAAATACAGTTGGTGTCAAAATTTAGCCCAAGTGTAGGGACAGGGTAGTGTTTGCCACTAATGTCAGCATTTTATTCTACTGGAATTGTAAAATATTTAATTGACAGCAATTGTGGGTTTTTAAGGGGACAATGTGATGTTTGTATCTATGTGTACTCTAGGGAGATTCAGTTAATCTAATTATCATGTTCATTACCTCACAAACTTATCATTATTACTATTCTATTTTTGGGTGGTATTGGGATTTCAACTGAGGATCTTCCACTTGCTAGACAGACACTCTACCACTCTGAGCCACTCCTCAGCTTCATTTTCAGAATTCTGGATGACTTAAAATTCTTCTTAATTCCCATTACATAGTGTCATATTACATATTTATCCCCTTAAACTAGGAATGTAGGTTAACTGGACCAAGAGCCTTTAAAGCCCTAATCAAGTATCAAAAACTTAATTCCTAAATAAGGATTGCAAGAATTTATGTTACAGCTGATGAATGCATACCAAACAATTTAATTCAGCTAAATTCTTGCTAAAATGATGAATTTCAAACCAGAAAATTTACTTAACTGCTAAACACCCTGGTCAACTTGCATCAATCTACTTTTCCTTCCATAAAGAGGAAAAGGGCAGGAGAATCCATAATAAAATTGAAGCTGCTCCTTAGAACTTGCAACTCCACAGGTAAATTCCCCTCAGGGCTTGATACAATGAGGATTCTACTGACTTTACATGTACAATCTAATGCTTGCTCAGCCATTTCCCACTGATGTGTGTTTATCAATCACTGATTATTCTCAATAAGTCATAAAGATATAGGAACCATATATATATATGTGTGTGTGTGCGTGTGTGTGTGTGTGTTATTGGGAACTTGAGATGCTATGGAAGAAACGACATGGGTGTCTTATGCCTTCTTATTTGAGCCTAATTAAGCTAACCATTTGTCATGTTGGAGATGACCATTTACTATGGTTATATGGCTGCTTGTGCATTTGTAATTGTGTTTTCATGCTTATGTCTGATTGGTGACTTTGGTAATTGACTTATCCCATGAAAATCAGAGCCCTTAATACAGCATTTCTTGAATAGAAATTATGAGCATTTAACTCTTAGCCCTCCATATTTACTGCTCTTAGCTTCCTCTATAGATGCAGGAGGAGCTGGCACCAGATTAATTATCTATGTAACACTAGCTGGAAACCTGGCTCATGTTGGGATATGCATTGATCTAACCATTTTTCTCTTTACTTTGCAGGTTATCATCAATTCTAGGAAGTGTTACGTTCATTACTGCTACCATTATTCTCAAACCTCCTGCTATAACTTAGCATCAAGTACCACTGTTCGTTTGATTGGTCCTTATTGCATCTGTATTCCTCTTCTTTCACTCCCAATGATAGCAGCAGGTATTGATATACATTTAACAGACCATCATCTAAACATGTACTTCTCTGAACTCACTGGAGGTGGAGACTAGCCTTTTTTTTGGTGGGACTGGGGTTTGACCTCAGCACTTCATACTTTCAAAGCAGGAGCTCTACCACTTGAGCTACATTTCCAGTCTATTTTGTTCTAGTTCTTTTGGAGATGGGGGTCTCAGGAGCTCTTTGTCCAGGATGGTCTTGAACCACAGTCCTGCTGATCCTAGATTCCCAAGTAGCTAGGATTACAGGAATAAGCCACCAGCAACTTTAGGAGGAGGCTAAGCATCTTACACAAGCATCTATTCTGACTGTTCCAACACTCAGAAGATTACATTTTAATTTCACCCAATTTTGGTATGCTCTCTCATATCATAATATTCCAGGAAAAAAAGAACCATTTGTTATATGGGTATAGTATGGCCTATAATACAAATTGCATTGCTATGGTCTATTGTATAAGCTCACCTTGTATTTAGATTAGATATGGACTTAGAAACCCAATCACACTTTACATTAGCAGCTGTAATTTTTACCTTTCCCACTACAGTAAAGTTTCAACTGACAAGCCACACTCCTTGGCAGAAATATTAGATGATTCCTAGCTATGCTATCAGCTCTAGGCTTTTTTCATATGTTCACAATTTTTTCCCAGTTTATAGGATATTTCATTGTGGGGATTCATCATGACAATTCCAAATAGCCTTATATTGTACATTGATTAGATTACCCTCACCATCTCCCCATCAATACCCTCCCAGCCCCACTTAAAGCAATTGAAAGAGGTCTCACTGTTTTATTTCATTTATGTAAATGAACTCCATCAACCATGTTCCCTCACCTTCATTTTCATTCACCATCCCCCACTCACAAGTAGCCCCCCACCATACCCATTTAAAATCCTATCTTTCTTTTTTTGTTTCTTTATTTATTTACATGTGCATACATTGGGTCATTTCTTCACCCTGCCCCGCTCCCCCATCCCTCCTCCCCTCCCCTCCTCAGTTTCAGGCAGGTCCTGTTCTGCCCTTATCACTGATTTTGTTGAAGAAAGGACATATGCATAATAAGAAAGACAAAGAAGACAAAGCGTTTTTGCTAGTTGAGTAAAGGTTAGCTATACAGAAAGAGTCCTACTATTGTTTTCATGTACCCATGTGTTACAACCCATGTTGATTTAACTCTAATTGATCTTTACCTTAGTTCCTGAGCCCTATCTCATGATAACCTGTCATTTTAAGGTTTCTGTATTAGTTCCTCTGGAGAGGGGACATCAAACGCTTTCATGTTATGGATTTTCTACCTATTCCTATATCTTCCATATGAGCTCTCCCCTTGTCATGTGATCCGAGTCCAACAGCATTGCTGCATTTGCCCTAGATCTGAAGTCCGCATATGAGGGAGAACATATGATTTTTGGTCTTCTGGGCCTGGCTGACCTCGCTCAGAATGATGTTCTCCATTTCCATCCACTTACCTGCAAAAGATAAGATTTCATTTTTCTTCATGGCTAAGTAAAATTCCATTGTGTACAAGTACCACATTTTCTTGATCCATTCATCAGTAATGGGGCATTTTGGTTGTTTCCATAACTTGGATATTGTGAATAGTACTGCAATAAACATGGTGTGCAGGTGCCTCTGGAGTAACCTGTGTTGCATTTCTTTGGTTATATCCCCAAGAGTGGGATTGCTGGATCATATAGCAGGTCTTTGTTTAGATTTTTAAGAAGTCTCCAAATTTTTTTCAGAGTGGTTGCCCCAGCTTCCATTCCCACCAGCAGTGGATTAGGGTTCTTTTTTTTTCCATATCCTCACCAGAACTTAGTGTTGGTGGTGGTTTGGATGATGGCTATTCTAACAGGGGTGAGGTGGAATCTTAGTGTGGTTTTGATTTGCATTTCCTTTATGGCCAGAGATGGTGAGCATTTTTTCATGTGCTTTTTTTTTGGCCACTTGAATTTCTTCTTTTGAAAAAGTTCTGTTTAGTTCAGTTGCCCATTTCTTAATTGGTTCATTGATTTTAGGAGAGTTTAGTTTCTTAAGTTCCCTGTATATTCTGGTTATCACTCCCTTGTCTGATGTATAGCTGGCAAATATTTTCTCCCACTCTGTGGGTGGTCTTTTCATTTTAGAGACCATTTCTTTTATTGTGCAGAAGCTTTTTAATTTTGTTAAGTCCCATTTGTCCATCCTTTCTCTGCTGAGGTTCTATAGAGGAAGTCTTTGCCTATACCAATTTGTTCCAGAGTGTTTCCTGCTCCTTCCTGTAGTAACTTCAGAGCTTCAGGTCTGATATTTAGGTCCTTGATCCATTTTGAGTTGGTACTAGTACAGGGTGATAGACATGTATCTAGTTTCAATTTCTTGCAGGCAGTTAACCATTTCTCCCAGCAACATTTGTTGAAGAGGCTGTCTTTTCTCCATTGTATATTTTTGGCACCTTTGTCAAAAATGAGGTGGGTGTAGTTGTGCGGGTTCATATCTGGGTCCTCTTTTCTGTTCCACTGGTCTTCATGTCTGTTTTTGTGTCAGTACTATGCAGCTTTTATTGCTATTGCTTTGTAATATAGTTTGAAGTCAGGTATTGTGATACCTCCAGCATTGTGATATTCCAGTATTGTGATACCTCCAGCATTGGAATAGCCTTGGCTATTCATGGTATCTTGTGTTTCCAAATGAATTTTAGGGTAGATTTTTCAATCTCAGTGATGAAAGTTATTGGGATTTTGATGGGAATTGCATTAAACATGTAGATTGCTTTTGTTAGTGTAGTCATTTTTACTATGTTGATTCTACCAATCCATGAGCATGGGAGGTCTTTCCATCTTCTGTAGTCTTCCTCAATCTCCTTCCTCAGGAGTTTGTAATTCTCCTTGTAGAGGTCATTCACATCCTTTGTTAAATTTACTCCTAGGTATTTATTTTTTGAGGCTATTGTGAATGGAATTGTTTCCATGTATTCCTTCTCAGTTTGTTCATTGTTGGTGTACAGAAAACCTAATGATTTTTGTAGATTGATTTTGTATCCTGCCACCTTAGTGTAGCTTTTTATGGTGTCTAAAATGTTTTGGGCAGAGTTTTTTGGGTCTTTAAGGTATAGGATCATATCGTCTGCAAATAAGGATATTTTGACAGTTTCTTTACCTATTTGTATTCCTTTTATTTCTTCTTCTTGCCTAACTGCTCTGGCTAGAAATTCCAGTACTATGTTGAATAGGAGTGGAGATAGTGGGCACCCTTGTCTCGTTCCTGATTTTAGGGGGAATTGTATCAGTTTTTCACTGCTAAGTATGATGTTGGCTGTAGGTTTGTCATAGATAGCCTTTACAATGTTGAGGCACATTCCTTCTACTCCTAGTTTTCTTAGAGCTTTTATCATTAAGTGTGTTGGATATTGTCGAAGGCTTTTTCTGCATCTATTGAGACAATCAAGTGGTTTTTGTCTTTGCTTCTATTGATGTGCTGTATTACATTTATAGATTTGCATGTGTTGAACTACCCCTGCATCCCTGGGATGAAGCCAACTTTGTCGTAGTGAATGATCTTTCTGATGTGTTGTTGGATTCGGTTTGCCATTATTTTATTGAGGAGTTTTGCATTGAGGTTCATTAGGGAAATTGACCTGTAGTTCTCCTTTTTGGAGGTGTCTTTGTCTGGTTTTGGGATGAGAGTAATATTGGCTTCATAAAATGAGTTAGGCAGTGTTCCTTCCTATTCTATTTTGTGGAAGAGTTTAAAGAGAGTTGGTATTAGTTCTTCCTTAAATGTCTGACAGAATTCAGCAGTGAATCCATCAGGTCCTGGACTTTTCTTTTTTGGGAGGCTCTTGATGGCAGCTTCAATTTCTTTTTGTGTTATAGATCTATTCAGGTGGTTAATATCTTCTTGGTTCAGTTTTGGATGATCATATGTATCTAGAAATCTTTCCATTTCTTCGAGATTTTCAAATTTATTAGAGTATAGGCTCTCAAAGTAGTCTCTGATGATTTCCTGGATTTCTGTGGTGTTTGTTGTTATCTCTCCTTTTGAATTTCTGATTTTACTGATTTGGGTTAATGAAAGAGGTTTCATTGTTTTATTTCATTTATGTAAATGAAGTCCATCAACCATGTTCTCTTGCTTTCATCTTCATTCACCATTCCCCACTCACAAGTACCTCCCCACTGTACCCATTTTAAGTCCTATCTTTCATTATTAATTCCAATCAATGTCCAAAGTGGTTTCTCGATGTATCCCCCTGTTTAGGGATGGTATTTTCTGACTCTTGATGTAATTTTGAATTTGTTTAAACAAGAAGTTATTTCCCATGTTAGAGTGTCATTAGTCCCAGAGGCTCAAGGCTCAATGGATTGCACGAGAATGAGGCATGTTTGAATTTTGATATTATCTCACAGGGCACTCCAAACAAGTGCTAAGACAAACACGCATTCACACAAGCACACAGACGTGCGCGCACACACACACACACACACACACACACACACACACCCCTCAAAGCCCAAGCAGGACAAAAAAACATGTTTGGTCTTTTGCAGGATTATGAAGGTATAAAATTGATGAGCCAACTTTTCTACATATTTAATGTATTTTCTTGACTTTGGATTTAGGCATATAAGCATGCTAACCTCACTATGATCAAGTTGGTAAATATATGCATCCATAACATGATATTTTTACCTTCTAGGAGTCCCAATTAGACTTTGTGGCCACTTTTATATCAAAGGCCATTCTAAGCCACACTTGGTAACATCCAGGTTTCTATTGGGGAATTTTTTTGTGGGTGCTGAGATAAAACTCAGGGCCTTGGGCCTGCTAGGGAAGCACTCTACCACTGAGCAACACACCCAGTCCTTAATCAACTTTTATAATGGATTCAATTATTCTTGTCTAATTTCTTGGGGAGATGACTTCATCTCACTTCAGCCCATGACATGGAGAGTACACAAACAAAACTAAGCCTCTACCAAAAAGAGAACCTCAGGTGGAGAAAGAAAGCAGGATTATGTAGTCTGTATGAATCTTCCAACTATTCACATATCAGTTCTGTGAACTCCTGTTTTCCAAGTGATGCCTCTCCTCCAGCTCACCCATTCCTGAGGAAAATTGAATATAGACACAGTACTAGAGATCACACGTCCCTCAGTGAGAAAAGGAATCATATGACAAAAAGAAAATGTGGTGGATTTTTCTGCTATTCTTTGTCTGCTGCTTAAAATAGGAGTGTTTTTTTCAAAGAGTCAACATGATTAAGGATTGATAATCAATGAAGAGAGGATAGACTAGCTAGAGAAATTCACAGAGGTATGACATTATTGCAGCAGTAAATATTTTGAAAGGTATGTGAATAGAGTCCTGAAATGACTATGTGCTACCCTTTAATTCAGCTAAATTCATCTTTCAATTCTATATATTGTACAACACAATCATATATGTATTCTCAGCTAACAACTATACAAAGAAAAGGCTTGTATAATTACTGTTTAATTTTTATGTATTTATTCATGCACCCATGAGTGAAAAAATTAGACAAGTAAATATACGTATATATAAATATAGTTATATATGCCTCCATTTATCTTAATCCCATATAACTTGGAGTTCTTACCGTGTTTCAATGTGCTATAAACACAAGTAGATTATGGATTGAAACCTCATGCATCTCTGTAAAGATATTTTCCTTTGTCATTTTGGATACATTCAGTCTTCAACTTTTGCTCTAAATAGCATCTCAAATCATTGACCATGGCTTCATGTAATCTTTCCAAGGATGATGCCCTGAGTTCAAACCCAGCACCACAAAAATAACCCTTCCCAAGGGAAGAAAAAGATGATGAATAAGAATGGGTTAATGCTGAGAACAGAAATTATCAGTAAACACAAATGGTTTTCAATATAAGACAGGATTCCAAACTCTTTGATTAATTCCAACACTACCACACTCACCAATATTCAATGTTTGAACCCAAGAAAAGGGACGAAAGGAATCTTTGGATTCCTACATAGAACTCAAATGTCGTGGCAAATAAGAGAAAAGATGAGCAGACAGGACTGAATAAAGCTAAAAAGTTTTTGCCCAGCAAAAGGAACAGACGCTAGACTTAACAGACTGCTTGCAGAATGGGAGAAAGTCTTTGCCAGTGATGCTTCTGACAAGGAACTAATATGAAGAATTTACAGGGAGCTTAAAAAACTCAACCTCCAACGAATCAACATCCCAATGAAAAAATGATTAATTTTCATGAAATTGTTTCAGTAGTATTGGTGTGATTTCTTCTTCAAATGTGTAGTAAATTCAGGAGTGAAAATTACATAATTCATAATGTCTGGTCACTAGTCCTTCAGATTCAACTGGCAGCAAATCCATACCAGAATGCAGTTCCCAGGTGTGGGTCTCAGTTCTTTCAAGCCATTGCTGGGCATCTCAACAACTTGTGGCTGGGAAGACACCATGGAATCATATCCAGATGGACTGGACTCAGAAGAATGCAGGCAGACTTTGGAAGATAAATAATGTGGCAGACGCAGGCTAGTGATTTGTTTCCACTCTGATGCTAAGGTGATGGGACTTGTACAATTGTACGAGGGACCTCCAACCACCATACCCTTCACTTCCAGAGTGCTCTGGTGCTGAACATCTGTGTGACCATGTCAGACCCTTTGCCTCTCCAATCATGTCTCCTGGTGATCTGTCACTCAGAAAGTGAAGCAGGTGTCTCAAAACTGCCATGTGCCTCAATTGTTCTTTATTTTCAATGTACCAGAGTATCTCAGTCTCAAACAATTGATTCTCACTCAAGATGACATATTTCTATGGCCCTGTAAGATAAGCAGAGCAACGACTGTACTCCTTCACTAACTGTACTCTTCCACACTGGAGTACTCACTGTCTCGTAAATCTCTGTCCTGGGTTTAAGGCTTGGAGAAGGTATAGGGATATTGTGTTGCAAGAATTTCTAGTTTGTCTCAAGGGCAATCTGACTTACCTTGTAATCAGTTCCTCAGCATATCCATCCTCTTAACAAGGAGCTGGGAACAAGGCTTGGACCTTTTTGCTGCTTTTCTCTGTTGCATTGATTTCTCTATGATTTTCTGCTGTCCACCCATCTCTTTCATGATCCCTGATTTTCTTCCTCTCTATCTTCAGAATATGTCTCTCCTGATCCTGAATCCTCTCACTAGCAGAGTCAAAGTGGTGGATACTTCTAATCTGCCAACTGGCTCTTCTCCTCCCCATTTTTTTGATGGATCACCATATTGTTGGGATTTTAGAATCAGAATATTAGAGCCTTTTTAACCAGACAAATTGGTTTCAATACACACATATAATTTTTAATTCCTAAATTTCTAAAGTTTTCTGCTTTCTCTACTTTTATACCTCCCTTATATTCTTTCTGTAGTTAACACCTGATTTTCTACACCTTTATTGATCTGTGTTTTAAATTTTGTTCCTCTGCTTGTTATACTGGTTGTGATTTTTTAAAAAAATATACATTTTTCTGTCTGATTGTGACACATGCTTTCCCATAGGACCTTGTCTGACCTGAGACTTGTGGCCTCGCCTCAACCTCACAAATTCAGTGATTCTAGACATGAGCAACCACGCTCAGCCTTTAATTTTCAAATTTTACTGAATTTTGCAACTGCCTTACATTTTTTAATTCATATGTGCATACAATGTTTGGGTAATTTCTTCCCCCTCCTCCCACACCCTCCCTTACTACCCACCCCAACCCCTCCCTCGCTGCCCAACCCCTCGATACATGGCAGAAACTATTTTGCCCTTCTCTTTAATTTTGTTGAAGAGAGAGTATAAGCAATAATAGGAAGGAACAAGGGTTTTTGCTAGCTGAGATAAGGATAGCTGTACAGGGAGTTGACTCACATTAATTTCCTATGCATGTGTGTTACCTTCTAGGTTAATTCTTCTTGATCTAAACTTTTCTCTAGTTCCTGTTCAACTTCTCCTATTGGCCTCAGTTGCTTTTAAAGTATCTGCTTTAGTTTCTCTGCGTTGAGGGCAAAAAATTCTATCTAGTTTTTTAGGTGTCTTACATATCCTCATATCTCCCTTGTGTGTCCTCGCTTTTATCTTGTGATCAAAGTCTAATCACCTTGTTGTGTTTGCCCTGGATCTAATGTCCACATATGAGGGAGAACATATGATTTGTGGTCTTTTGGGCCAGGCTAACCTCACTCAGAATGATGTTCTCCAATTCCATCCATTTACCTGCAAATGATAACATTTTGTTCTTCTTCATGGCTGCATAAAATTCCATTGTGTATAGATACCACATTTTCTTGATCCATTCGTCAGTAGTGGGGCATCTTGGCTGTTTCCATACCTGGCTATTGTGAGTAGTGCTGCAATAAACATGGGTGTGCAGGTGCCTCTGGAGTAACCTGTGTCACATTCTCTTTGGTATATCCCCAAGAGTGGTATTGCTAGATCATATGGTAGATCAATGTTTGCTTTTTAAGTAGCCTCCAAATTTTTTTCCAGAGTGGTTGTACTAGTTTACATTCCCACCAACAGTGTAAGAGGGTTCCTTTTTCCCCACATCCTTGCCAACAGCTGTTGTTAGTGGTGTTGCTAATGAAGGCTATTCTAACAGGGGTGAGGTGGAATCTTAGTGTGGTTTTAATTTGCATTTCCTTTATTGTTAGAGATGGTGAGCATTTTTTCATGTGTTTTTTGGCCATTTGAATTTCTTCTTTTGAGAAAGTTCTGTTTAGTTCACTTGCCCATTTCTTTATTGGTTCATTAATTTGGGGAGAATTTAGTTTTTTAAGTTCCCTATATATTCTGGTTATCAGTCCTTTGTCTGATGTGTAACTGGCAAATATTATCTCCCACCCTGTGTGTTTTCTCTTCAGTTTAGAGACCATTTCTTTTGTTGAGCAGAAGCTTTTTAGTTTTATGAAGTCCCATTTATCTATGCTATCTCTTAGTTGTTGTGCTGCTGGGGTTCCATTGAGACAGTTTTTACCTATACCTACTAGTTCCAGAGCATTTTCTACTCTTTCCTGTATCAACTTTAGAGTTTGTGGTCTGATATTAAGATCCTTGATCCATTTTGGGTTAATATTGATGTAGGTTGATATACATGGATCTAGTTTCAGTTTTGTTTTCAGACTGCTAACCAGTTTTCCCAGCAGTTTTTATTGAAGAGGCTGTCTTTTCTCCATCATATATTTTTTAGCATCTTTGTCAAAAACAAGTTGATTATAGTTCTGTGGCTTCATATCTGAGTCCACTATTCTGTTCCACTGGTCTTCATGTCTGTTTTTGTGCCAGGACCATGCTGTTTTTATTGTTATTGCTTTGTAATATAGTTTGAAGTCGGATATCGTGATACCTCCAGCATTGTTCTTTAGGCTGTGTATTGCCTTGGCTATTCATGGCCTCTTGTGTTTCCATATAAATTTAACGGTAGATTTTTCAATCTTTTTAATGAATGTCATTGGAATTTTGATGGGAATTGCATTAAACATGTACATAACTTTTGGGAGTATACACATCATTACCATGTTGAGTCTACCAATCCATGAGAATGGGAGATCTCTTCACTTTCTATAGTCTTCCTCAATCTCTTTCATCAGAAGTTTATAGTTTTCCTTGTAGTGGTTGTTCACATCTTTTGTTAGGTCTACACCTAGGTATTTGACTTTTTTTGAGGCTATTGTAAATGGAATCCTTTTCATATATTCTTTTTCAGTTTGTTCATCATTAGTGTATAGAAATGCTAATGATTTTTCTGTGTTGATTTTATATCCTGCTACCTTCCTACAGCTATTGCTGGTGTCTAGGAGCTTTTGAGTAGAGTTTTTTGTGTCTTTAAGGTATAGGATCATGTCGTCTGCAAATAGAGATATTTTGACAGTTTTTTTTTATCTATTTTTATTCATTTTATTCCTTCTTGCCTAATTGCTCTGGCTAGGAATTCCAGTACTATGTTGAATAGGAGTGGAGATAGTGGGCATCCTTATCTAGTTCCTGATTTTAGAGGGAATGGTTTTACTTTTTCTCCATTAAGTATAATGCTGCCTGTAGGTTTGCCATATATAGCTTTTATAATGTTGAGGTACTTTCCTTCTATTCCTAGTTTTCTTAGAGCTTTTATCATGAAATGGTATTGGATCTTATTAAAGGCTTTTTCTGCATCTATTGAGATGATCAGTGGTTTTTGTCTTTGCTTCTGTTAATGTGGTTGATTATGTTTATTGATTTTAGTATGTTGAACCACCCCTGCATTCCTGGGATGAAGTGTACTTGGTCGTGGTGAATGATCTTTTTGATGTGTTGTTGAATTCGGATTGCCATTATTTTGTTGAGGATTTTTGCATCAATATTCATTAAGGAGATCGGCCTATTGTTCTCCTTTTTGGAGGTGTCTTTGCCTGGTTTTGGGATAAGTGTAATACTGGCCTCATAAAATGTGTTAGGCAGTTTTCCTTCCCTTTTTATTTCGTGGAACAGTTTGAGGACGGTTGGTATCAGTTCTTCTTTAAGGGTGTGATAGAATTCAGCAGGGAATCCAACAGGTCCTGGACTTTTCTTTTTGGGGAGACTCTTGATTGCTGCTTCAATTTAATTTTTGTTACAGATCTATTCAGGTGATTAATATCCTCTTGGTTCAGTTTTAGATGATCATATATATCTAGAAATCTGTCCATTTCTTTAAGATTTTCAAATTTATTTGAATATAGGTTCTCAAGGTACTCTCTGGTAATTTCCTGGACTTTGCTGGTGTTTGTTGTTTTCTCTCCTTTTGCATTCCTGATTCTACTAATTTGGGTTTTTTTCTCTCCTCAGTTTAGTCAGGTTTGCCAGGGGTCTGTTGATCTTGTTTATTTTTTCAAAGAACCAACTTTTTTTTTCATTAATTCTTTGTATGGTTTTTTTGTTTTCTATTTCATTGATTTCAGCTCTTAGTTTTATTATTTCTCTCCTTCTATTTCTTTTGGGATTTGCTTGTTCTTGTTTTTCTAGAACTTTGAGATGTATCATTAGGTCATTGATTTGGGAACTTTCAGTCTTTTTAATATGTGCACTCATGGCTATAAATTTTCCTCTCAGGACTGCCTTTGCTGTGTCCCATAGGTTCCGGTAGGTTGTGTTTTCATTTTCATTGACTTCCAGGAACTTTTTAATTTCCACTTTTATTTCATCAATGACCCATTGTTCATTAAGTAATGAGTTATTCAGTTTCCAGCTGTTTGCATGTTTTTTGTCTTTACTTTTGTTGTTGAGTTCTAGTTTTAGTGCATTGTGATCAGATAATATGCATGGTATAATTTCTATTTTCTTATATTTGCTGAGGCTTGCTTTGTGCCCTAAGTTATGATCTATTTTGGAGAAGGTTCCATGGGCTGCTGAGAGGAATGTATATTGTATAGAAGTTGGATGAAATGTTCTGTAGACATCAAGTAGGTTCATTTGATCTATTGTATATTTTAGATCTTGGATTTCTTTATTGAGTTTTTGTTTGGATGACCTATCTATTGATGATAATGGGGTGTTAAAGTCTCCCACAACCACTGTGCTTGAGTAAATATATGCTTTTAGGTCTTTCAGGGTATGTTTGATGAAATTGGGTGCATTGACATTGGGTGCATATAGGTTGATAATTGTTATTTCCTTTTGGTCTATTTCCCCTTTTATTAGTATGGAATTTCCTTCTTTATCTCGTTTGATCAATGTAGGTTTGAAGACTACTTTGTCAGAGATAAGTATTGCTCCTCCTGCCTGTTTCTGGACCATTGGCTTGGTAAATCTTCTTCTAGCCTTTCATCTTAAGCCTATGCTTATTTCTGTCGGTGAGATGCCTCTCCTGTAAGCAACAAATTGTTGGGTCTTCCTTTTTAATCCATTTCATCAAATGGTTTCTTTTGATGGGTAAATTAAGTCCATTAGCATTAAGTGTTAGTATTGGTAGGTATGTTGTGATTCCTGTCATTTAGTTGTCTTAGTTGTTTGAAGGTTTGGTCGTGTGTACTTATGTTGAGTTTACTCTGTACTTTCTTGCTTTTTCTTTTCCTGTAGGTTGGTGCTGCCTGTCCTTTCATAGTTATGTTGGGTTTCACTTTCTATGTGCAGAATTCCTTGAAGCATCTTTTGTAGTGGTGGCTTTGTGGTCACATATTGTTTTTGTTTCCTCTTATCATCAAAGCCTTTTATTGCTCTATCTATTTTGAATGATAGTTTTGCTGGGTAGGGTATCCTGGGGTTGAAGTTATTTTCATTCAGTACCTGGAAGATCTCTTCCCAAGCTCTTCTTGCTTTTACTGTTTCTGTTGAGAAGTCTGCTGTGATTTTGATGGGTTTATCTTTGTATGTTATTGTTTTTTCTCTCTTGCAGCCTTCAATATCTTTCCCTAAGTTTGGAACTTCTTATTTTAATGATGATATGCCATGGGGTAGTTCTATTTTGATCTGGTCTGTTTGGTGTTCTGGAGGTCTCTTGTATCTGTATGGGAATAGCTTTCTCTAGATTTGGGAAATTTTCTGTTATTATTTTGTTAAACATATTTTGCATTCCCTTTTCTTGCAGCTCTTCTCCTTCTTCAATGCCCATGATTCTCAGGTTTGGTCTTTTGATGGAGTCAGTGAGTTCTTGTACTTTCTTTTCGCAGGTTTTGGGTTGTTTAACTAATAGTTCTTTGGTTTTTCCTTTAATTACCATTTTATCTTCATTCTGAGATTCTGTCTTCTGTTCATTCTATTCTGCTGGATTGGCCTTCCGTTTTGTTTTGCATTTGTGTTTCATTCTTTTTTCTGAGGTTTTTCCATATTCTGGGTCTTTTCCTCTTTAATGTTGTCTATTTTTGTCTTGAGTTCATTTGTTTCTTTATTAATCATGTTCTTTTTTTCACTTTGGTGTTTGTACAGTGCTGCTATGGTTTCCTTTATTTCTTTTTTTTGCTTTTACAAATTCTCTATTCTTGTTGTGTTGGAATTTCTTGAGGGTCTCCTGTACATTCTGGTTGACCATATCCAGTATCCTCTCTATGAAATTCTCATTGAGTACCTATAGTGTTTCTTCTCTTAGATTATTCTTGTGGGCTTCATTGGGTTCTTTGGCATAGTTTATCTTCATTTTGTTGGAGTCTGGATCTGAGTATCTGTTTTCTTCATTTCCCTCTGGTTCCTGTACTAATTTTTTGCTGTGGGGAAACTGGTTTCCCTGTTTTTTCTGTCCTCCCATCATTGCCCTTGGTGTTATTATTGTCCCTGTACTGTATGCACTTAAGTATTTTCTAGCTTGTAATAATAGCACTGGTGATATTTAGAATGGAAGGGTGAGAAGAGATGGAAAGTAAAGAAGTTAAAGGAAAGGGGGAAAACAAATAAACAAGTAGAAAAAAAACAAATCAAAGAAACAAACAAAAAAAGTTTCAAAGATATAAACTGGGAGAGAGAGTACTAATCAACAGTAAGCTAAATAGGCCTTAGAGAGACAGAGAGAATTGAAAATAAAAAGATAAAAATAAATAAATAAAAATTTAAAAAATAAATAAACGAAAAAAATATATACATATAAAAAATCCCCAAGTTCAAATGCAATAAAGTTTCAGTCTTAATAATTTTGGTGTTTGTCCCTCAGCCTCCAATCCTGGAGATGGTGCCTCAGAAGTAATTCTGTGGTTGTCTCATCAAAGGGGAAAAAGACTGGAAAACCCAAAATAAAACAAAACTGCACAAAACAAAACAAAACAAAAACCCACAAAGTGCCCCAAGTTCAAATGCAATACAGTTTCAGTAAGTTTTTCAGCATGTTGGTGTAGTTTGATTGTTGTCTCATCAAAGGTAGGGAGAGAGAAAAAAAATCTGGAAGGCTGTTCTGTGAATGGCTATCTGCAGCTGTGGCTCACCTGCCTGCTGCTGTCAGCCTGCTGTTGCTGGAGGCTTTATTTATGTAGATCTCAGGAGTGAGCTTAGCACTCACCTGGACCCGCAGGCTTTGTTTACTCAGAGTTCACCTGTGTGTGAGCCACTGCTACAAGCTTTCCCCTTTCCAAGCACACTGGGGAGGTGACACTGCACCTGCTTTCTCAGGCCATTGTGTTCATTTACAGTTCACATGGGAAGTGGGCCTTGTCCCCTCTCCTGTGGAGTTTTCCTCCTACCACTGCTTTTACAAGCTTTCCTGCTCCTGGTTTCTGGGCTTGTGCTGCTGCTCCTGCCTTCTCCAGCCTGGCTTGTTTATTTACAGTTCCATGAGGGATTCCCCTTCCCCCCCCTTCAGCATTCAGGCTTCCCCACCCTCTTTGCTATGTGTATTATTTTTTTTAGTGCTTATTATTCAGTTTCTCTTTTTTTCCCTGGGTGGGGGTCAGTCTGTCCAGGGGGCTATGCTGATATGTCCCAGGGTTGTCTGTGGGAGTATCACATACCGCTTAGCTCACCTTGTAGTCCATGTCTTCCCAAGCCATCTGGGCACTGGTTTCTGGTGGCAGTGCAGGAGCCCTCCTGGTTTCTCTGTTTAATGTGAAGTGGAGATGCTCTGCACAGGCTAGAGGTGTGGAGAAGTCAAAGTTTTGCCTCTTCTTGGTGGTTTTTCCTGTAAGGTATCTCCAGCATCTCTCCAAGATTTTACTTTAGGAGGCACACTTTCTGCTTCCTCCCTCTAGCTGCCATCTTAGAATTCCTCTTGCCTTACTCTTTTTGTCCCTCAGTTTGTATTATCTTTCTGTCTTTATTTATGTCAGTGCTTTCTTTTATTTTTACTCTATCTCTATTCTTTCTTCAAAAATGGTTTTATTGATATTATTTCTGCCTTACTATTTGTTTTCTGTGTTTTATTATTAATAATGTTTTCCTCTTCCCATAACTCCTTAACTGGATTCTATTGATTCCTTTCTTCTTTCCCATTCTTCCTTATTTACTTTTCCTTCTCATACTTCCATTCTTAGGTCTCTATATTTCTGGAACTATTCACTAGAAATAGTCTTCCTATTTTCATTCCATTCCTATGTGCATTACAAGATATCTTCAAAAGTCACATAATACAGTCTTTAAAATATTTTTCCTGTATAGTTACTAGAATTATGTTGGTAATTGTTTTTAGTTAGCAATTTTGGTATTTCCATAGTGGGCAAATGAAACAACTGTGGTTACCCCTGCATCTGTCTTAATCCGTTCTGACTAGTACTGGGCATCAGTCCAGTGTCTTAAGCACAATGCATAATTATATTCCTACTGAATTACACTACTAGTCCAGTGGTGATAAACTGCACCTCAACCTTGGCAATATTCAGTTTTGCCTGAACATGGAGAATACTGTAACCGAAAGAGTACATAAGATTAAAACCAAAGACATGGCCTCAGAATAAAAAATCTCAATGATTAATCACAAGAAATATTTTAAAAGAAAGCAACATGATTCCTTCAAAAGTCAGTTGTTGAACAACAATGAACTCTAATTATAGTGAAGTAGATGAAATCTCAGCCAAAAATTCCAAAGAATAATTGTAAGAATAATCAATAAATTCAAAAGTCCCATTACGGACCTGAATAAAAACATAAATGAACACAGGGAGAATATGTACTGATAATACATGAAATGTGGACACAGGTAAAAGACCAAATCTTCAAATCATTGGCATAGGTGTAAAAAAAGAGTTACAAATAAAATGTGTACAAAATATATTCAATAAATGATTACAGCATTTCCCCAAATTCTGTGAAGGAGTTGACTGAACAGGTGCAGGATTCTTTTAGAACACCAGTCCTAGGACACCAGAAAATATCTTTACTATATGTTTCTCTGACAACGTCAAACATTGACTTAGAGTGGAAGGATGGAAAAGATTTTCCAAGCAAGTGGACTCCCAAAGCAGGCAGAACCAATTACACTTATAACCAATAAATTAGACTTCAACCAACATTAGTTAGAAGAGACAAGGAAGGTCACTCACTATTAATAAAGGGAACAATCCATCGAGAAGGGATAATAGTTGTTAAAATATTCAAGCCAGACATTGACAAACACAATTTCACTTAGAAAACACTACTGGATTTACAAACAAAGATAGACACACGCATAATAGTGGGAGACTTAATCATCCCACTCTCACCAAGATAGATTACTTAGATAAAAAAAAATTCAGAATTAATTGATGGTGTAGAGCAAATGGACTTAACAGACATCTACAGACTATTTCATCCAGCAGCTTCAAACTTCACATTAGTAGCAGCCTATGGGGTGTTGTACAAAATAGTTTGTATTTTAGGACATGAAGCAAGTTTTAATCAACAAAATAAAATAGAAATAACCCCTTATGTTTGATCTGACCAACTGGAGTTGAACTAGAAATCAACCACAAAAGAAACTACAGAAGATCTACACACAGGGAGGATGAACAATGCATAATTGAATATCAGTGGGACATAGAAGAAATTAAGGGAGGGGAAGTGAAGAATTTCTAGAATCAAATAAAAATTGAAACAGGGAGGGGGGAAGAGGGGAGTAATGACCCAATCATTGTATGCACATATGAATAATGGAAATAAAATAAATGAAAAAAAATTTAGTGGAATCTCTGGGATACAGCAAAGGCAGTACTAAGATAAAAGTTTATAACTATGAGAAACCATATGAAAAAGAGAACTCACATAGCATAATGATGCACTCCAACATCCTAGAATAGCCAGACAAACCAGGCCTAAAATTAGAAAGTATTAATAAAGAATAAAGCCAAGGGTAGAAATAAAGACTAAAAATAATACCAAGAGTCAATGAAACAAGTTGGTACTTTGAAAAGATAGTAAGATTGATAAACCCTTAGTTAAACTGATCAAAAGACCCAAATTATTAAACTTAGATACAAAAAAGGGGATGACAAAACAAATCCCAGTGAGGTCTGGAGGACCATTAAGAAATACTTTGAGAACCTATATTCTAATCAATAGGAAAATATAGATTCATTTGATTTATTGAATTTGAATCAAGTGAATAAAAAATCAATGAAATGTATCAAAAGTGAGCAATGAGGTTGAAGCTGAAATGAAGAATCTTGACATGTGCATAAACCGAGTCTTCTTTCAATCTCTTCATGCATCTGTGGATGTCACCAGAGGAGATATGGTTTTAGGTCAGGCACTCGCACCTGAGTTCTAGCAGTGTGCCAAACTGGGCATATGTTGCCCCAAGTGGACTTTTAAGGACTGCTGCAGATTTTCTCTCTCTCCAGCAGGTGTACTTAGGGATCTTCTCATTCACACTGGAGAGCCAAATGAGAAAACTCTTCAACAGCAGTCGTTCATTGTGGAAGATATTATACAGGACAAATCTCAGAGACATGTTGGGCAAAACACTGGGGTTCCTGTTGATAGCCTCAATGACAAATTTTAATGGGAGAACATACCAGGAGCTTTTGGACTGCAACCTGAATTGGCAGCGTAGGGATACTTAGGGTTAATACTCCAACCATGATATTTTCAAATGCAATACAAGGGCTATCCTTAACTGAATGCTTCATCCTCCATCCGAATTCATATGCTGAAAGTACATTTGTGTTAGATGTGATTGTCTGAGATCATGACATATTTTGGAGGTAAACATGATTTGATAGTATCAGCAGAGCTGATCTCCTACAAATAGGATTGGCATCCTTTTGAGACCCTAGCAAGAACTTGCTTCATTTCTCTACTATATGAGGACATAGTGAGAAGATGACTTGCACTCCAAGAGGTGAAATGCAAGCCCTCTCCAACAGCAAATCTGCTCATGCTTTTCTATTGGAGTTTCCATCCTCCACAATATGAAATAGACATATTTATTGCTTAATCCACCTATATTATGGTACAGTGTCAGGTACCAGCATTTAATTTCCAAAACAATATCCTAATTCAGCAGGAATGCCAGTGAAGACATTCTGTATATGCTCACATTTGGCTCTCATCTGAGGTTGTCACCAAAGGAGACATGGTTTCAGCTCAGTGGATCACATCTACACTCTAAAGTTGGAGAGTTAAACAAATAGCTGAAACAAAGAGCATAAATTTTAGCTCTTTCTCATCCACCTCACTTTCTCTACTTCCTTTTCCTTCAACTCCATTTTTTCTTGCCTTTTACTTTTAATAAGGGTGCATAGGATAAAAATGATAAAATATATTAAAAAGAACTAGTATTCCTATCTAATGAATTGAACCATGATTTCATTTAAATATACCATTGATTCTTAATGATTAATTCTGTCTTTATTCAATTTATTTTCTTTCATTAATAGCTGGCATTATTAATTCAGGTGGATGTGTACTGATAATAATTTTATTCTTTCTTGCACATTTGTCTAATTTTCCACATATTTTATTTTACATTTTTTACTTTCAATTGGACATAACGTAATTTGTGACTTCAAATCCAAATTGGCAGTCTGTATGTAAATGCAATTCATCCCAATTGCTTTTTCATTAAGTCTGTGTTTTTTCTCATATATTTTACTTTGTATTTTCTATAATTTTTTGTATTACTTCTTCAATTCTACATGTCTGCTTTCACCACATAGTGCTTTCTTAAGTGAATATGGGAGTTCATATGATTCAAAATTGTTGAGCCCTCTATTTTCCTCAGCAATGTTTGTTGAAGAGGTTCTTTTCCCTGTTGTGTGTTTTGGGCTCCTTTGTTGATATAGCTGTGTAAGTTTATATCTGGGTCTTCTAATCTATTGGTATTGTGTTTGTTTTGTGCAAAACTATGCTGCTTTTATTGTTATGACTATGCAGTATAGTTTGAAGTCAGGTATTGTGATATCTTCAGCACTGAGTTTTTTGCTCAGAATTACTTAGGCTATTCTAGTTTTTCGTAAGTATTTTAGGATTTATATTTTATCTCTGTAAGAATGTCATTTTCATTTTGATAGGAATTGCATTGAACATGTAAATTGCTTTGGTAGTATTTTTTTTTCAAAATGTTGGTTGTACCAATCCATGAGTATGGGACATCTTTCCATCTTCTGATGTCTTCTTCAGTTTCTCTCTTCAGGGTTTTATAGTTTTCATTGAAAAACATCTTTGGTTTCCTTCATTAAATTCATTCCAAGGTACTTTATTATTTTTAAGGCTATTGTAGATGGAATTGTTTCTCTGATTCCTTTCTCAATCTGTTCATTGTTGGTATTTAGAAAGGCTGCTGATTTCTGTATATTAATTTTATATCCAGCTACTATGCCAAAATAGTTTATGATTTCTAATAGGTATTTTAATGGAGTTTGTATGTTCTTTCAGGTTTAGGATCAATCTGCAAATAGAGATAGTTTGATTTCTTCCTTTCCTATTCGAATCCTTTTTATTTCTTTCATTTATATTATTGCTCTCATTGGAATTCCAAAACTGTACTGCATAGGTGTGGGGAAAGCAGGCATCCCTGTCTCATTCTTGATGTTAGCATGCATGGTTTCAGTTGTTCTCTATTTAGTATAATATTGACTATAGGTTTGTCATATATAGCATTTATTTTGTTGAGGAACATTCCTTCTATTCCTAGTTTCTTCAGAGCTTTTATCATGAAAGGGTTTTCAATTATGTTAAAGGTTTTCTCTTCATCAATTGAGTGGATCACGTGTTTTTTGTCACTGCCTCTGTTTATATGCTGTATTACACTTTTATATTTACATATATTGAACTATAATTGCATCCCTGGAATAAAACCTACTTGGTGATGGTGTGTGATCTTTTTGATGTGTTGTTTAATTCCATTTACCTTTATTTTGTTAATAATCTTTGTGTCTGTGTTCATTAGAAATGTGGTCTATAATTTTTTATTTTGGTCCATTTTTATTAAACATGGAATGAGTATAATGCTGGCTTCATAGAGTAAGTTTGGTGGTGTTGTTTCCCTTTATATTTCTTGAAAAACTATGAGGACTATTGGTGTTATTTCTTCTTTAAACATTTGGCAAAGTTCAGCTATTAATCCATCATGTCCCAGGCTCTTTATTGTGAGGAGTCTTTTATTACTGATTCAATCTCATTGCTTGTTATAGATCTATTTAGGTTGTTAACATCCTTTAGGTTCAATACTGGTTGGTTACATTCATCTAGAAATTTGTCCATTTTGTCTAGATTTTCCAGTGTATTTGAAAGTAAAATATTCAAAGTATTCTCTAATGATTCTTTGCATTTCATTACAATTGGTGATTATTTACCCTTTTTTTATCATTGATTGTACTAATTTGTGCATTTTCCCTCCTCCATTTTGTCATGTTGCCTACTGGTTTGTCAATCTCAATCTTTTCAAAGAACCTGTTGCAGGAATCTCAAGCTGAGATACAGGACACTGAGGGACTTTAGCAGGAAGCAACATTTTATTGTGCCAGTACAGACTCAGAATACTTGTGTCCAAAGACTGAGCCCTGAGAACAAAGGGGTCTCACCTAACATAGGTTTGCAAGGAGGTTACAGAAGGAAAAAGCAAAGCTTAACCCATATGTGGTTGCATGTGACTTTATTGGCTATTTAATACCCCCCCCAGGCTATGTGACCTTCATGTTTCAATTCTTTAAGTTTTATATCTCTGCTATGCCATCCCTTCCCCTGCTACATTATGAAAACACAAACATAAACTTGTCTATTTCTTTTCTAGTTCTTCTCACTGCTACATTACTCCCCTCTTTGATGCTCAGACTCACCTAGTGTCAAACAGCATCATCCTGATTTAGAAGTTTTATTTTTATAGCATAATTACATGGACAGCTGTTTTATCTCTCTATGTTGGTCTGATGGACCACAATACCAAAAGAACCAGGTAGGGTAACATCAAACATGCTCCCAGAACAAACCCATCACCCTGCTTTCCATGACAAATGTAGACTGTATTGTTTTTTACTCTGCGACTTCAGTTATAGCTTACTGGCAACCTCGGAAACCTGGGGAGTTTATGAGCTGATGTTACACCTGACCTGTTGGTGGATGTATGACGCAAAGCATGGCTGTGCAGAAGTCCCAACGATGGCTCTATTATAACATTCAGCACATGGGGGAAACCGTGCAAGGGCCAACCCAAAAGGTAAAAGTTCAAGTGTGTAGAAGAGAACAGGGGAGCATCCCATGTTTGAGCTTTTGCCATGCAGACTAGACAGCTTCCAGAGGGATAGAGCAGGGCTACTGTCCCACTGTTTGTGGTCGCCTGCTATCTTCTAGAAAGTGAGGTACTGCTGAGGAAGGGTACAGGCATTCTGGAGGGTGATCTTGCATGGTGAGGCTGGGTCATGGATGCACTCACACTTGAGAGAGGCTGGTTTTACTATGCTGTGGTGGATCTAGGGAGCAATTTTTGTTACTTTAACTGTAGTGGAGATAGACAAAATAACAAGAGGGCTCCCCCGATGGGGCTTTAATGGTTGGAGAGTTTATTCTTTTACCCAGAGAGTATTTTTTTAACTGAGTACAATTACCATGGCAACAATATATTACCAGTATATATATATGTGTATGAGAAAACTCATTTTTAAAAAATAGTTTAAAACACCATCTTTAAGTATCAAAGGAGATGTTTACAGCCAGTAAAAATAGTCAATTTGTTTCTGTTTTAGTAGAAGACCCTGTCTAAAAAATATGAGCTTGTGTCTGGAAGGGCTTTAATGTCAGATAGCCACACATGTATAAGAACCACTTACTCAATCCTCTCAGACTTGGTTATTTTGAGAGGTCTGGAAGGATTTACTCCATTTGAACTTTGTCAGCATTCCTACCTTACCTACAAACTCCTTGTCTCTGAGCAGTCTCCTCTGAAGATCTTTCTCCTGTCCAAGTACTAACCAGGCCCAACCCTGCTTACCCTGCTTAGCTTCCACATTCAAGGTGGTGTGGCCATAGACTGAAGATCTTTCTGGATTGGTTGGGGGCTTTTTCCCACATGGTGAGGATTTGCTATTTCTTGGATTTTTGTTTGTTTGGTTGGTTCTGATCCCACATTGGAGGGGAAGTAATGAGCAGACCAGGTGGGAGTCAGTGCAAACTCTACCCTTTTGGCCAAATGTAAGCAAAAAAGAGGCTTAGGATGAGTGGCTCTTGGGTGGTGGGCTTTTAGACAAGGACAATCAAAAGTATGTCTTTGCAGTTCTGGTCCTTGTGGAGCATTTACTGAGAAGCTCATGGGAAATGACTCTGACATGCACTTATCTGCCAATGGAGTCAGACACTCTATTGGTGATGTTTTGCATATCCAGTAAAACTTTATAAATCTTGTCTATTGACATTTTTCAGCATTTTAAAGTTGCTAGGACACCCTCTATCAGACAGACAACATTAGATTTAAAAATGACTGCAGGTAAGAATAGACTAACAGCCACTTTTTTTAATCTCTTAGTTGCATAAATTTGGCCACAAAAGTCTCATTGGCACGGACTTCCACCTAGTGTGTCTTTTACACTATTTCCCCTCCAGTGTAGGACCAGATCCAACTGGCAAGTAGGTACCAAAATGCCCAATTGGCAAAATCTTCACAAGCAACTCTTCAAAGAATCAGTTTAAATGGACTAAATAAAAGAAGGGGCATACTCCAGATCTGAATGGAGCCAATTATGCCAGAACTCTAAAAGTAACCAAAGCTGAGAGGTTTAAAGAAGGGGTTCATATTTGTGTGCTTCTGATATTTAAAACTTCCATGCCTCTGACAAAAGGAAACTCATGTCTTTGGTCAGGGCCTTCTGCATAAGAGAGGCAATACAAATATTTCTACTTCAGAAATGACCTTTTAATAGTTCATGCTCATGGAGTTGTTTACTCTATCTCATATTCTGCTTTTTAATAGTGTTTAACTTTGGTTTGGTGATACCATGAGTCTTCTTTGTTTATAGGAATGACTCCTATTGATGTTTCCTTCTAATGGGACTGGCACCTGCCCCTGCTATATCTGGTTGCTAATGTAGATATTGCTCCAAACAATCAGTTCTCACCTGCTCCACTGACAGCAGCAGTCTGGACAAAGAGGTCCATTCAATTCAACCCCTCCTAATTGGGTCATGGATAGCTACAGATATAGCCAAATACAGAAGTAACCAATAAATTCTCAGATTGTTATCACATTTCAAAATGAAAAACTGGATGCTCCAACAGCTAAAAAAGATGGTTCCTGTTTTTTTCCTAGACAAAGGGTATTGTTTATATGGTTTAAGACTTAAAGTTAAACATCTTAGCTACTGCACCTGGCTACTGCACCCCATCTGATGCTTTTATCAGTGTTCATGTTTGGGTCATGCCTGCTAAACTTACTAAAACCAGATTTATCTCTTCCAGGATGAAAACCTTTAAGGTCCAAATCATGATGCAACAGGGCTGTCAACTTTTACATGTCTATGACATCCCCACGAACAACTTTGACTGGGTGGGACAAAGATTTAGACAACAGATGCCATGTGTTGACTAGATGAGTTCTAAGGGATAGTGGTAGGAGGCCAAAATCCCTGTCAGTCAAGGTTTGTATCTACTTGTCAACTCTGAATCAAATGCTAAAGACAGACCTACTTACCTCAGTGGCACCTAAAAAAATAATTTTGTGGGGGAATATTGTGTCTCCAGGGGAAGTTGGGACAGGCTAGAACTCAGGCAAATAGGCCATGGAACTCCTCAGACTCCAGGTAGCTTATTCTATGCACATTTCTTGCTAAATTCTTTATCTCAGCCCAAGGGTAGTCTTGACTGTTGTAAATTGTAAAACAAAGCCTTGAGGTTATTCTGCCCTCAGTTATCTCTCAGAAAAATACATGAATATCGATCCCACCCTATCCTGATACACCACCTGAGCCTGGGAATCACCCAAATCCCATCCCACTCACTGATTACTTGTGATAAAAAATCAGGTGCCAGGGCGAGGCAGAGGTGGTTCACACCTGTAAGTCTAGCTACTCAGGAGGCAGAGATCAGGAGAATTGTGGTTCAAAGCCAGCTTGGGCAAATAGTTTGTGGCTGTCTCAAAATAAACCCATCACAAAAAGGGCTGGTGGAATGGCCCAAGGTGCAGGCCCTGAGTTCAAACTTCAGTACCACCAAAAAAAAATTGCTCAGGTTTTTGCCCTCCCATAGTAAACATAGACCTACCATATGATCCAGCAGTCCCACTCCTGGGAATATACCCAAAGAAATACAACACAGATTATTCCAGAGGCACCTGTACACCCATGTTTATTGTTGCACTATTCACAATGGCCAAGTTATGGAAACAACCAAGATGCCTTACTATTGATGAGTGAATCAAGAAAATGTGGTACTTGTACACAATGGAATTTTACTCAGACATGAAGAAGAATGAAATCTTATCATTTGCAGGTAAATGGATGGAACTAGAGAACATTATTCTGAGTAAGGTCAGCCAAGCTCAGAAGACCAAATATTGTATGTTCTCCCTCATATGTGGACTTTAGATCAAGGACAAATAGAGTAATGTGATTGGACTTTTATCACATGATAAAGGAAGAGCACATTACGGTGATATAGAAATAGGTAGAAAACCCAAAACATGAAAGCATTTGATGTCCCCACTCCAGAGGAACTAATGCAGAAACCTTAAAGCAACAGAGGTTATCATAAGAAGGGGATCAGTAACCAGGGTAAAGATCAATGAGAGATGAATCAACATGGGTCATAACAAGTGTACACGAAAGCAAAGCTAGGAATATCTCTGTGTAGCTATCCTCAACTCAACTAGCAAAAACACTTTGTCTTCCTTATTAGGCTTGTCTCTTTTCTTCAACAAAACTAGTGATAAAGGCCTGCCTTGGAACTAAGCAGGGAAGGGGGCAGAGGGTGGGAGAAATGACCCAAATAATTTATGCACATATGAATAAAAAAATATTAAAAAATACATTGAAATGAAAAAGAGCTCTCTCTGCTTCCATTTTCCATCTGCCCCACTATGGTCTTTCGTAATCTCTTTCCCTAACCTTTAACAAACATTTATTATCACCCTACTTTTTCTACTTTCCCTGTCTGGATGCATCCACATAGGATATAAGAATCTGATTACCACTGACTACAACAGTGTGGCTGAGTACAGGGCTCCAGAGGAAAAGACAATGAAAGTCCCCTTTAAAGAGAATCTGGCACATGCCATCTGTGACATCACACCACATGTACCTATGTGAGAGCAGCTAAACTGAATGAGGTGAGCCAGAGAACTAAATTCATCCAAATCTTCAAGCAGGTAAATTCAAGCTTTGGTGATATACACTGGAGATGAACTGTTCTGACCCCCAAGGCACAAGCACTCTATATATTAGAGCCTCTCAAGTGGCTTCTCACCCATCCCAGCTTTGGGGCTGTGTACTACTTTGTCACTTCCAAGGACTCACTCTTAAGGGATCCTGTGGTAAGTCTATATGCAAACATCTGTGGATGGTTCTTATTATAGGGTCAATACAAAAAAACTGTTACTCTGTTTTACTCCTACTTTTAAGAAAACCAGTTTTCAATGTATTTCAGTCACTTGGATGCAGAAATTCAGGGTTTAAAACTCTTGGCTCAGACCAGAGGAGAAAAAGAAAAAAAAGAAGGCCACAGCCTCTTTAAAATTTGGGTAGTTGAAAAATGAATTTAGCCTGTTTAATTCTGTCATAAATAAAATCTGGGATTTAATTCTCTCCTATAATACACGAGTCTATTAAAAATGGGCTTTCTACAAATTGTTTTCATACAAAAAGTCATTTTATGGTTGCTTCCTTTCTGGTTTTTTCATGCAAATATAAGGCTCTAAATTAAAAGGTCTTAAGAGTTATTTTCCACAGGTAGTTATACATACATACTGGGCTATTTGGGTTCACTGACACTGTTTTTCCCCCCACTCTCCACACACAATTGATGGGGAAATCTAAGGTTTTACTTCAAGAGCAACAACTAAAATAATTTGTATATATAACCTCTATAGAGCTGTGATGCTGTTGCTGGTTCTTGTTTACCAAATATATTTATGTTTTTCAAGTATATTAAGCCTTGTAAAATACAAAATTTAGATAAACACAGTAACAAAAACTTAATGGTACTAGTAAAATTTTCTGTTAGTTGATAAATTGTCCATCAAAATTTTAACTTTAGCTCTTTTAAGTTTTCATCATTACAGTTCTGATCTTTCTGGAGCATTTACAATCAAGTACATAATAAATGACTCTAATAAGACTTACATGTCAACCAGGTTAGCTTTTTAGGCATATGCTTTTGTTGGGTTTTGTTTTGATTGTCCTTGTCTAAAAGCCCACCACCCAAGAGCCACTCATCCTAAGCCTCTTTTTTGCTTACATTTGGCCAAAAGGGTAGAGTTTGCACTGACTCCCACCTGGTCTGCTCATTACTTCCCCTCCAATGTGGGATCAGAACCAACCAAACAAACAAAAATCCAAGAAATAGCAAATCCTCACCATGTGGGAAAAAGCCCCCAACCAATCCAGAAAGATCTTCAGTCTATGGCCACACCACCTTGAATGTGGAAGCTAAGCAGGGTAAGCAGGGTTGGGCCTGGTTAGTACTTGGACAGGAGAAAGATCTTCAGAGGAGACTGCTCAGAGACAAGGAGTTTGTAGGTAAGGTAGGAATGCTGACAAAGTTCAAATGGAGTAAATCCTTCCAGACCTCTCAAAATAACCAAGTCTGAGAGGATTGAGTAAGTGGTTCTTATACATGTGTGGCTATCTGACATTAAAGCCCTTCCAGACACAAGCTCATATTTTTTAGACAGGGTCTTCTACTAAAACAGAAACAAATTGACTATTTTTACTGGCTGTAAACATCTCCTTTGATACTTAAAGATGGTGTTTTAAACTATTTTTTAAAAATGAGTTTTCTCATACACATATATATATACTGGTAATATATTGTTGCCATGGTAATTGTACTCAGTTAAAAAAATACTCTCTGGGTAAAAGAATAAACTCTCCAACCATTAAAGCCCCATCGGGGGAGCCCTCTTGTTATTTTGTCTATCTCCACTACAGTTAAAGTAACAAAAATTGCTCCCTAGATCCACCACAGCATAGTAAAACCAGCCTCTCTCAAGTGTGAGTGCATCCATGACCCAGCCTCACCATGCAAGATCACCCTCCAGAATGCCTGTACCCTTCCTCAGCAGTACCTCACTTTCTAGAAGATAGCAGGCGACCACAAACAGTGGGACAGTAGCCCTGCTCTATCCCTCTGGAAGCTGTCTAGTCTGCATGGCAAAAGCTCAAACATGGGATGCTCCCCTGTTCTCTTCTACACACTTGAACTTTTACCTTTTGGGTTGGCCCTTGCACGGTTTCCCCCATGTGCTGAATGTTATAATAGAGCCATCGTTGGGACTTCTGCACAGCCATGCTTTGCGTCATACATCCACCAACAGGTCAGGTGTAACATCAGCTCATAAACTCCCCAGGTTTCCGAGGTTGCCAGTAAGCTATAACTGAAGTCGCAGAGTAAAAAACAATACAGTCTACATTTGTCATGGAAAGCAGGGTGATGGGTTTGTTCTGGGAGCATGTTTGATGTTACCCTACCTGGTTCTTTTGGTATTGTGGTCCATCAGACCAACATAGAGAGATAAAACAGCTGTCCATGTAATTATGCTATAAAAATAAAACTTCTAAATCAGGATGATGCTGTTTGACACTAGGTGAGTCTGAGCATCAAAGAGGGGAGTAATGTAGCAGTGAGAAGAACTAGAAAAGAAATAGACAAGTTTATGTTTGTGTTTTCATAATGTAGCAGGGGAAGGGATGGCATAGCAGAGATATAAAACTTAAAGAATTGAAACATGAAGGTCACATAGCCTGGGGGGGGTATTAAATAGCCAATAAAGTCACATGCAACCACATATGGGTTAAGCTTTGCTTTTTCCTTCTGTAACCTCCTTGCAAACCTATGTTAGGTGAGACCCCTTTGTTCTCAGGGCTCAGTCTTTGGACACAAGTATTCTGAGTCTGTACTGGCACAATAAAATGTTGCTTCCTGCTAAAGTCCCTCAGTGTCCTGTATCTCAGCTTGAGATTCCTGCAACAGGTTCTTTGAAAAGATTGAGATTGACAAACCAGTAGGCAACATGACAAAATGGAGGAGGGAAAATGCACAAATTAGTACAATCAATGATAAAAAAAGGGTAAATAATCACCAATTGTAATGAAATGCAAAGAATCATTAGAGAATACTTTGAATATTTTACTTTCAAATACACTGGAAAATCTAGACAAAATGGACAAATTTCTAGATGAATGTAACCAACCAGTATTGAACCTAAAGGATGTTAACAACCTAAATAGATCTATAACAAGCAATGAGATTGAATCAGTAATAAAAGACTCCTCACAATAAAGAGCCTGGGACATGATGGATTAATAGCTGAACTTTGCCAAATGTTTAAAGAAGAAATAACACCAATAGTCCTCATAGTTTTTCAAGAAATATAAAGGGAAACAACACCACCAAACTTACTCTATGAAGCCAGCATTATACTCATTCCATGTTTAATAAAAATGGACCAAAATAAAAAATTATAGACCACATTTCTAATGAACACAGACACAAAGATTATTAACAAAATAAAGGTAAATGGAATTAAACAACACATCAAAAAGATCACACACCATCACCAAGTAGGTTTTATTCCAGGGATGCAATTATAGTTCAATATATGTAAATATAAAAGTGTAATACAGCATATAAACAGAGGCAGTGACAAAAAACACGTGATCCACTCAATTGATGAAGAGAAAACCTTTAACATAATTGAAAACCCTTTCATGATAAAAGCTCTGAAGAAACTAGGAATAGAAGGAATGTTCCTCAACAAAATAAATGCTATATATGACAAACCTATAGTCAATATTATACTAAATAGAGAACAACTGAAACCATGCATGCTAACATCAAGAATGAGACAGGGATGCCTGCTTTCCCCACACCTATGCAGTACAGTTTTGGAATTCCAATGAGAGCAATAATATAAATGAAAGAAATAAAAAGGATTCGAATAGGAAAGGAAGAAATCAAACTATCTCTATTTGCAGATTGATCCTAAACCTGAAAGAACATACAAACTCCATTAAAATACCTATTAGAAATCATAAACTATTTTGGCATAGTAGCTGGATATAAAATTAATATACAGAAATCAGCAGCCTTTCTAAATACCAACAATGAACAGATTGAGAAAGGAATCAGAGAAACAATTCCATCTACAATAGCCTTAAAAATAATAAAGTACCTTGGAATGAATTTAATGAAGGAAACCAAAGATGTTTTTCAATGAAAACTATAAAACCCTGAAGAGAGAAACTGAAGAAGACATCAGAAGATGGAAAGATGTCCCATACTCATGGATTGGTACAACCAACATTTTGAAAAAAAAATACTACCAAAGCAATTTACATGTTCAATGCAATTCCTATCAAAATGAAAATGACATTCTTACAGAGATAAAATATAAATCCTAAAATACTTACGAAAAACTAGAATAGCCTAAGTAATTCTGAGCAAAAAACTCAGTGCTGAAGATATCACAATACCTGACTTCAAACTATACTGCATAGTCATAACAATAAAAGCAGCATAGTTTTGCACAAAACAAACACAATACCAATAGATTAGAAGACCCAGATATAAACTTACACAGCTATATCAACAAAGGAGCCCAAAACACACAACAGGGAAAAGAACCTCTTCAACAAACATTGCTGAGGAAAATAGAGGGCTCAACAATTTTGAATCATATGAACTCCCATATTCACTTAAGAAAGCACTATGTGGTGAAAGCAGACATGTAGAATTGAAGAAGTAATACAAAAAATTATAGAAAATACAAAGTAAAATATATGAGAAAAAACACAGACTTAATGAAAAAGCAATTGGGATGAATTGCATTTACATACAGACTGCCAATTTGGATTTGAAGTCACAAATTACGTTATGTCCAATTGAAAGTAAAAAATGTAAAATAAAATATGTGGAAAATTAGACAAATGTGCAAGAAAGAATAAAATTATTATCAGTACACATCCACCTGAATTAATAATGCCAGCTATTAATGAAAGAAAATAAATTGAATAAAGACAGAATTAATCATTAAGAATCAATGGTATATTTAAATGAAATCATGGTTCAATTCATTAGATAGGAATACTAGTTCTTTTTAATATATTTTATCATTTTTATCCTATGCACCCTTATTAAAAGTAAAAGGCAAGAAAAAATGGAGTTGAAGGAAAAGGAAGTAGAGAAAGTGAGGTGGATGAGAAAGAGCTAAAATTTATGCTCTTTGTTTCAGCTATTTGTTTAACTCTCCAACTTTAGAGTGTAGATGTGATCCACTGAGCTGAAACCATGTCTCCTTTGGTGACAACCTCAGATGAGAGCCAAATGTGAGCATATACAGAATGTCTTCACTGGCATTCCTGCTGAATTAGGATATTGTTTTGGAAATTAAATGCTGGTACCTGACACTGTACCATAATATAGGTGGATTAAGCAATAAATATGTCTATTTCATATTGTGGAGGATGGAAACTCCAATAGAAAAGCATGAGCAGATTTGCTGTTGGAGAGGGCTTGCATTTCACCTCTTGGAGTGCAAGTCATCTTCTCACTATGTCCTCATATAGTAGAGAAATGAAGCAAGTTCTTGCTAGGGTCTCAAAAGGATGCCAATCCTATTTGTAGGAGATCAGCTCTGCTGATACTATCAAATCATGTTTACCTCCAAAATATGTCATGATCTCAGACAATCACATCTAACACAAATGTACTTTCAGCATATGAATTCGGATGGAGGATGAAGCATTCAGTTAAGGATAGCCCTTGTATTGCATTTGAAAATATCATGGTTGGAGTATTAACCCTAAGTATCCCTACGCTGCCAATTCAGGTTGCAGTCCAAAAGCTCCTGGTATGTTCTCCCATTAAAATTTGTCATTGAGGCTATCAACAGGAACCCCAGTGTTTTGCCCAACATGTCTCTGAGATTTGTCCTGTATAATATCTTCCACAATGAACGACTGCTGTTGAAGAGTTTTCTCATTTGGCTCTCCAGTGTGAATGAGAAGATCCCTAAGTACACCTGCTGGAGAGAGAGAAAATCTGCAGCAGTCCTTAAAAGTCCACTTGGGGCAACATATGCCCAGTTTGGCACACTGCTAGAACTCAGGTGCGAGTGCCTGACCTAAAACCATATCTCCTCTGGTGACATCCACAGATGCATGAAGAGATTGAAAGAAGACTCGGTTTATGCACATGTCAAGATTCTTCATTTCAGCTTCAACCTCATTGCTCACTTTTGATACATTTCATTGATTTTTTATTCACTTGATTCAAATTCAATAAATCAAATGAATCTATATTTTCCTATTGATTAGAATATAGGTTCTCAAAGTATTTCTTAATGGTCCTCCAGACCTCACTGGGATTTGTTTTGTCATCCCCTTTTTTGTATCTAAGTTTAATAATTTGGGTCTTTTGATCAGTTTAACTAAGGGTTTATCAATCTTACTATCTTTTCAAAGTACCAACTTGTTTCATTGACTCTTGGTATTATTTTTAGTCTTTATTTCTACCCTTGGCTTTATTCTTTATTAATACTTTCTAATTTTAGGCCTGGTTTGTCTGGCTATTCTAGGATGTTGGAGTGCATCATTATGCTATGTGAGTTCTCTTTTTCATATGGTTTCTCATAGTTATAAACTTTTATCTTAGTACTGCCTTTGCTGTATCCCAGAGATTCCACTAAATTTTTTTTCATTTATTTTATTTCCATTATTCATATGTGCATACAATGATTGGGTCATTACTCCCCTCTTCCCCCCTCCCTGTTTCAATTTTTATTTGATTCTAGAAATTCTTCACTTCCCCTCCCTTAATTTCTTCTATGTCCCACTGATATTCAATTATGCATTGTTCATCCTCCCTGTGTGTAGATCTTCTGTAGTTTCTTTTGTGGTTGATTTCTAGTTCAACTCCAGTTGGTCAGATCAAACATAAGGGGTTATTTCTATTTTATTTTGTTGATTAAAACTTGCTTCATGTCCTAAAATACAAACTATTTTGTACAACACCCCATAGGCTGCTACTAATGTGAAGTTTGAAGCTGCTGGATGAAATAGTCTGTAGATGTCTGTTAAGTCCATTTGCTCTACACCATCAATTAATTCTGAATTTTTTTTTATCTAAGTAATCTATCTTGGTGAGAGTGGGATGATTAAGTCTCCCACTATTATGCGTGTGTCTATCTTTGTTTGTAAATCCAGTAGTGTTTTCTAAGTGAAATTGTGTTTGTCAATGTCTGGCTTGAATATTTTAACAACTATTATCCCTTCTCGATGGATTGTTCCCTTTATTAATAGTGAGTGACCTTCCTTGTCTCTTCTAACTAATGTTGGTTGAAGTCTAATTTATTGGTTATAAGTGTAATTGGTTCTGCCTGCTTTGGGAGTCCACTTGCTTGGAAAATCTTTTCCATCCTTCCACTCTAAGTCAATGTTTGACGTTGTCAGAGAAACATATAGTAAAGATATTTTCTGGTGTCCTAGGACTGGTGTTCTAAAAGAATCCTGCACCTGTTCAGTCAACTCCTTCACAGAATTTGGGGAAATGCTGTAATCATTTATTGAATATATTTTGTACACATTTTATTTGTAACTCTTTTTTTACACCTATGCCAATGATTTGAAGATTTGGTCTTTTACCTGTGTCCACATTTCATGTATTATCAGTACATATTCTCCCTGTGTTCATTTATGTTTTTATTCAGGTCCGTAATGGGACTTTTGAATTTATTGATTATTCTTACAATTATTCTTTGGAATTTTTGGCTGAGATTTCATCTACTTCACTATAATTAGAGTTCATTGTTGTTCAACAACTGACTTTTGAAGGAATCATGTTGCTTTCTTTTAAAATATTTCTTGTGATTAATCATTGAGATTTTTTATTCTGAGGCCATGTCTTTGGTTTTAATCTTATGTACTCTTTCGGTTACAGTATTCTCCATGTTCAGGCAAAACTGAATATTGCCAAGGTTGAGGTGCAGTTTATCACCACTGGACTAGTAGTGTAATTCAGTAGGAATATAATTATGCATTGTGCTTAAGACACTGGACTGATGCCCAGTACTAGTCAGAACGGATTAAGACAGATGCAGGGGTAACCACAGTTGTTTCATTTGCCCACTATGGAAATACCAAAATTGCTAACTAAAAACAATTACCAACATAATTCTAGTAACTATACAGGAAAAATATTTTAAAGACTGTATTATGTGACTTTTGAAGATATCTTGTAATGCACATAGGAATGGAATGAAAATAGGAAGACTATTTCTAGTGAATAGTTCCAGAAATATAGAGACCTAAGAATGGAAGTATGAGAAGGAAAAGTAAATAAGGAAGAATGGGAAAGAAGAAAGGAATCAATAGAATCCAGTTAAGGAGTTATGGGAAGAGGAAAACATTATTAATAATAAAACACAGAAAACAAATAGTAAGGCAGAAATAATATCAATAAAACCATTTTTGAAGAAAGAATAGAGATAGAGTAAAAATAAAAGAAAGCACTGACATAAATAAAGACAGAAAGATAATACAAACTGAGGGACAAAAAGAGTAAGGCAAGAGGAATTCTAAGATGGCAGCTAGAGGGAGGAAGCAGAAAGTGTGCCTCCTAAAGTAAAATCTTGGAGAGATGCTGGAGATACCTTACAGGAAAAACCACCAAGAAGAGGCAAAACTTTGACTTCTCCACACCTCTAGCCTGTGCAGAGCATCTCCACTTCACATTAAACAGAGAAACCAGGAGGGCTCCTGCACTGCCACCAGAAACCAGTGCCCAGATGGCTTGGGAAGACATGGACTACAAGGTGAGCTAAGCGGTATGTGATACTCCCACAGACAACCCTGGGACATATCAGCATAGCCCCCTGGACAGACTGACCCCCACCCAGGGAAAAAAAGAGAAACTGAATAATAAGCACTAAAAAAAATAATACACATAGCAAAGAGGGTGGGGAAGCCTGAATGCTGAAGGGGGGGGAAGGGGAATCCCTCATGGAACTGTAAATAAACAAGCCAGGCTGGAGAAGGCAGGAGCAGCAGCACAAGCCCAGAAACCAGGAGCAGGAAAGCTTGTAAAAGCAGTGGTAGGAGGAAAACTCCACAGGAGAGGGGACAAGGCCCACTTCCCATGTGAACTGTAAATGAACACAATGGCCTGAGAAAGCAGGTGCAGTGTCACCTCCCCAGTGTGCTTGGAAAGGGGAAAGCTTGTAGCAGTGGCTCACACACAGGTGAACTCTGAGTAAACAAAGCCTGCGGGTCCAGGTGAGTGCTAAGCTCACTCCTGAGATCTACATAAATAAAGCCTCCAGCAACAGCAGGCTGACAGCAGCAGGCAGGTGAGCCACAGCTGCAGATAGCCATTCACAGAACAGCCTTCCAGATTTTTTTTCTCTCTCCCTACCTTTGATGAGACAACAATCAAACTACACCAACATGCTGAAAAACTTACTGAAACTGTATTGCATTTGAACTTGGGGCACTTTGTGGGTTTTTGTTTTGTTTTGTTTTGTGCAGTTTTGTTTTATTTTGGGTTTTCCAGTCTTTTTCCCCTTTGATGAGACAACCACAGAATTACTTCTGAGGCACCATCTCCAGGATTGGAGGCTGAGGGACAAACACCAAAATTATTAAGACTGAAACTTTATTGCATTTGAACTTGGGGATTTTTTATATGTATATATTTTTTTCGTTTATTTATTTTTTAAATTTTTATTTATTTATTTTTATCTTTTTATTTTCAATTCTCTCTGTCTCTCTAAGGCCTATTTAGCTTACTGTTGATTAGTACTCTCTCTCCCAGTTTATATCTTTGAAACTTTTTTTGTTTGTTTCTTTGATTTGTTTTTTTTCTACTTGTTTATTTGTTTTCCCCCTTTCCTTTAACTTCTTTACTTTCCATCTCTTCTCACCCTTCCATTCTAAATATCACCAGTGCTATTATTACAAGCTAGAAAATACTTAAGTGCATACAGTACAGGGACAATAATAACACCAAGGGCAATGATGGGAGGACAGAAAAAACAGGGAAACCAGTTTCCCCACAGCAAAAAATTAGTACAGGAACCAGAGGGAAATGAAGAAAACAGATACTCAGATCCAGACTCCAACAAAATGAAGATAAACTATGCCAAAGAACCCAATGAAGCCCACAAGAATAATCTAAGAGAAGAAACACTATAGGTACTCAATGAGAATTTCATAGAGAGGATACTGGATATGGTCAACCAGAATGTACAGGAGACCCTCAAGAAATTCCAACACAACAAGAATAGAGAATTTGTAAAAGCAAAAAAAAGAAATAAAGGAAACCATAGCAGCACTGTACAAACACCAAAGTGAAAAAAAGAACATGATTAATAAAGAAACAAATGAACTCAAGACAAAAATAGACAACATTAAAGAGGAAAAGACCCAGAATATGGAAAAACCTCAGAAAAAAGAATGAAACACAAATGCAAAACAAAACGGAAGGCCAATCCAGCAGAATAGAATGAACAGAAGACAGAATCTCAGAATGAAGATAAAATGGTAATTAAAGGAAAAACCAAAGAACTATTAGTTAAACAACCCAAAACCTGCGAAAAGAAAGTACAAGAACTCACTGACTCCATCAAAAGACCAAACCTGAGAATCATGGGCATTGAAGAAGGAGAAGAGCTGCAAGAAAAGGGAATGCAAAATATGTTTAACAAAATAATAACAGAAAATTTCCCAAATCTAGAGAAAGCTATTCCCATACAGATACAAGAGACCTCCAGAACACCAAACAGACCAGATCAAAATAGAACTACCCCATGGCATATCATCATTAAAATAAGAAGTTCCAAACTTAGGGAAAGATATTGAAGGCTGCAAGAGAGAAAAAACAATAACATACAAAGATAAACCCATCAAAATCACAGCAGACTTCTCAACAGAAACAGTAAAAGCAAGAAGAGCTTGGGAAGAGATCTTCCAGGTACTGAATGAAAATAACTTCAACCCCAGGATACCCTACCCAGCAAAACTATCATTCAAAATAGATAGAGCAATAAAAGGCTTTGATGATAAGAGGAAACAAAAACAATATGTGACCACAAAGCCACCACTACAAAAGATGCTTCAAGGAATTCTGCACATAGAAAGTGAAACCCAACATAACTATGAAAGGACAGGCAGCACCAACCTACAGGAAAAGAAAAAGCAAGAAAGTACAGAGTAAACTCAACATAAGTACACACGACCAAACCTTCAAACAACTAAGACAACTAAATGACAGGAATCACAACATACCTACCAATACTAACACTTAATGCTAATGGACTTAATTTACCCATCAAAAGAAACCATTTGATGAAATGGATTAAAAAGGAAGACCCAACAATTTGTTGCTTACAGGAGAGGCATCTCACCGACAGAAATAAGCATAGGCTTAAGATGAAAGGCTAGAAGAAGATTTACCAAGCCAATGGTCCAGAAACAGGCAGGAGGAGCAATACTTATCTCTGACAAAGTAGTCTTCAAACCTACATTGATCAAACGAGATAAAGAAGGAAATTCCATACTAATAAAAGGGGAAATAGACCAAAAGGAAATAACAATTATCAACCTATATGCACCCAATGTCAATGCACCCAATTTCATCAAACATACCCTGAAAGACCTAAAAGCATATATTTACTCAAGCACAGTGGTTGTGGGAGACTTTAACACCCCATTATCATCAATAGATAGGTCATCCAAACAAAAACTCAATAAAGAAATCCAAGATCTAAAATATACAATAGATCAAATGAACCTACTTGATGTCTACAGAACATTTCATCCAACTTCTATACAATATACATTCCTCTCAGCAGCCCATGGAACCTTCTCCAAAATAGATCATAACTTAGGGCACAAAGCAAGCCTCAGCAAATATAAGAAAATAGAAATTATACCATGCATATTATCTGATCACAATGCACTAAAACTAGAACTCAACAACAAAAGTAAAGACAAAAAACATGCAAACAGCTGGAAACTGAATAACTCATTACTTAATGAACAATGGGTCATTGATGAAATAAAAGTGGAAATTAAAAAGTTCCTGGAAGTCAATGAAAATGAAAACACAACCTACCGGAACCTATGGGACACAGCAAAGGCAGTCCTGAGAGGAAAATTTATAGCCATGAGTGCACATATTAAAAAGACTGAAAGTTCCCAAATCAATGACCTAATGATACATCTCAAAGTTCTAGAAAAACAAGAACAAGCAAATCCCAAAAGAAATAGAAGGAGAGAAATAATAAAACTAAGAGCTGAAATCAATGAAATAGAAAACAAAAAAACCATACAAAGAATTAATGAAAAAAAAAGTTGGTTCTTTGAAAAAATAAACAAGATCAACAGACCCCTGGCAAACCTGACTAAACTGAGGAGAGAAAAAAACCCAAATTAGTAGAATCAGGAATGCAAAAGGAGAGAAAACAACAAACACCAGCAAAGTCCAGGAAATTACCAGAGAGTACCTTGAGAACCTATATTCAAATAAATTTGAAAATCTTAAAGAAATGGACAGATTTCTAGATATATATGATCATCTAAAACTGAACCAAGAGGATATTAATCACCTGAATAGATCTGTAACAAAAATTAAATTGAAGCAGCAATCAAGAGTCTCCCCAAAAAGAAAAGTCCAGGACCTGTTGGATTCCCTGCTGAATTCTATCACACCCTTAAAGAAGAACTGATACCAACCGTCCTCAAACTGTTCCACGAAATAAAAAGGGAAGGAAAACTGCCTAACACATTTTATGAGGCCAGTATTACACTTATCCCAAAACCAGGCAAAGACACCTCCAAAAAGGAGAACAATAGGCCGATCTCCTTAATGAATATTGATGCAAAAATCCTCAACAAAATAATGGCAATCCGAATTCAACAACACATCAAAAAGATCATTCACCACGACCAAGTACACTTCATCCCAGGAATGCAGGGGTGGTTCAACATACTAAAATCAATAAACATAATCAACCACATTAACAGAAGCAAAGACAAAAACCACTGATCATCTCAATAGATGCAGAAAAAGCCTTTAATAAGATCCAATACCATTTCATGATAAAAGCTCTAAGAAAACTAGGAATAGAAGGAAAGTACCTCAACATTATAAAAGCTATATATGGCAAACCTACAGGCAGCATTATACTTAATGGAGAAAAAGTAAAACCATTCCCTCTAAAATCAGGAACTAGATAAGGATGCCCACTATCTCCACTCCTATTCAACATAGTACTGGAATTCCTAGCCAGAGCAATTAGGCAAGAAGGAATAAAATGAATAAAAATAGATAAAAAAAAACTGTCAAAATATCTCTATTTGCAGACGACATGATCCTATACCTTAAAGACACAAAAAACTCTACTCAAAAGCTCCTAGACACCAGCAATAGCTGTAGGAAGGTAGCAGGATATAAAATCAACACAGAAAAATCATTAGCATTTCTATACACTAATGATGAACAAACTGAAAAAGAATATATGAAAAGGATTCCATTTACAATAGCCTCAAAAAAAGTCAAATACCTAGGTGTAGACCTAACAAAAGATGTGAACAACCACTACAAGGAAAACTATAAACTTCTGATGAAAGAGATTGAGGAAGACTATAGAAAGTGAAGAGATCTCCCATTCTCATGGATTGGTAGACTCAACATGGTAATGATGTGTATACTCCCAAAAGTTATGTACATGTTTAATGCAATTCCCATCAAAATTCCAATGACATTCATTAAAAAGATTGAAAAATCTACCGTTAAATTTATATGGAAACACAAGAGGCCATGAATAGCCAAGGCAATACACAGCCTAAAGAACAATGCTGGAGGTATCACGATATCCGACTTCAAACTATATTACAAAGCAATAACAATAAAAACAGCATGGTCCTGGCACAAAAACAGACATGAAGACCAGTGGAACAGAATAGTGGACTCAGATATGAAGCCACAGAACTATAATCAACTTGTTTTTGACAAAGATGCTAAAAAATATATGATGGAGAAAAGACAGCCTCTTCAATAAAAACTGCTGGGAAAACTGGTTAGCAGTCTGAAAACAAAACTGAAACTAGATCCATGTATATCAACCTACATCAATATTAACCCAAAATGGATCAAGGATCTTAATATCAGACCACAAACTCTAAAGTTGATACAGGAAAGAGTAGAAAATGCTCTGGAACTAGTAGGTATAGGTAAAAACTGTCTCAATGGAACCCCAGCAGCACAACAACTAAGAGATAGCATAGATAAATGGGACTTCATAAAACTAAAAAGCTTCTGCTCAACAAAAGAAATGGTCTCTAAACTGAAGAGAAAACACACAGGGTGGGAGATAATATTTGCCAGTTACACATCAGACAAAGGACTGATAACCAGAATATATAGGGAACTTAAAAAACTAAATTCTCCCCAAATTAATGAACCAATAAAGAAATGGGCAAGTGAACTAAACAGAACTTTCTCAAAAGAAGAAATTCAAATGGCCAAAAAACACATGAAAAAATGCTCACCATCTCTAACAATAAAGGAAATGCAAATTAAAACCACACTAAGATTCCACCTCACCCCTGTTAGAATAGCCTTCATTAGCAACACCACTAACAACAGCTGTTGGCAAGGATGTGGGGAAAAAGGAACCCTCTTACACTGTTGGTGGGAATGTAAACTAGTACAACCACTCTGGAAAAAAATTTGGAGGCTACTTAAAAAGCAAACATTGATCTACCATATGATCTAGCAATACCACTCTTGGGGATATACCAAAGAGAATGTGACACAGGTTACTCCAGAGGCACCTGCACACCCATGTTTATTGCAGCACTACTCACAATAGCCAGGTATGGAAACAGCCAAGATGCCCCACTACTGACGAATGGATCAAGAAAATGTGGTATCTATACACAATGGAATTTTATGCAGCCATGAAGAAGAACAAAATGTTATCATTTGCAGGTAAATGGATGGAATTGGAGAACATCATTCTGAGTGAGGTTAGCCTGGCCCAAAAGACCACAAATCATATGTTCTCCCTCATATGTGGACATTAGATCCAGGGCAAACACAACAAGGTGATTAGACTTTGATCACAAGATAAAAGCGAGGACACACAAGGGAGATATGAGGATATGTAAGACACCTAAAAAACTAGATAGAATTTTTTGCCCTCAACGCAGAGAAACTAAAGCAGATACTTTAAAAGCAACTGAGGCCAATAGGAGAAGTTGAACAGGAACTAGAGAAAAGTTTAGATCAAGAAGAATTAACCTAGAAGGTAACACACATGCATAGGAAATTAATGTGAGTCAACTCCCTGTACAGCTATCCTTATCTCAGCTAGCAAAAACCCTTGTTCCTTCCTATTATTGCTTATACTCTCTCTTCAACAAAATTAAAGAGAAGGGCAAAATAGTTTCTGCCATGTATCGAGGGGTTGGGCAGCGAGGGAGGGGTTGGGGTGGGTAGTAAGGGAGGGTGTGGGAGGAGGGGGAAGAAATTACCCAAACATTGTATGCACATATGAATTAAAAAATGTAAGGCAGTTGCAAAATTCAGTAAAATTTGAAAATTAAAGGCTGAGCGTGGTTGCTCATGTCTAGAATCACTGAATTTGTGAGGTTGAGGCGAGGCCACAAGTCTCAGGTCAGACAAGGTCCTATGGGAAAGCATGTGTCACAATCAGACAGAAAAATGTATATTTTTTTAAAAAATCACAACCAGTATAACAAGCAGAGGAACAAAATTTAAAACACAGATCAATAAAGGTGTAGAAAATCAGGTGTTAACTACAGAAAGAATATAAGGGAGGTATAAAAGTAGAGAAAGCAGAAAACTTTAGAAATTTAGGAATTAAAAATTATATGTGTGTATTGAAACCAATTTGTCTGGTTAAAAAGGCTCTAATATTCTGATTCTAAAATCCCAACAATATGGTGATCCATCAAAAAAATGGGGAGGAGAAGAGCCAGTTGGCAGATTAGAAGTATCCACCACTTTGACTCTGCTAGTGAGAGGATTCAGGATCAGGAGAGACATATTCTGAAGATAGAGAGGAAGAAAATCAGGGATCATGAAAGAGATGGGTGGACAGCAGAAAATCATAGAGAAATCAATGCAACAGAGAAAAGCAGCAAAAAGGTCCAAGCCTTGTTCCCAGCTCCTTGTTAAGAGGATGGATATGCTGAGGAACTGATTACAAGGTAAGTCAGATTGCCCTTGAGACAAACTAGAAATTCTTGCAACACAATATCCCTATACCTTCTCCAAGCCTTAAACCCAGGACAGAGATTTACGAGACAGTGAGTACTCCAGTGTGGAAGAGTACAGTTAGTGAAGGAGTACAGTCGTTGCTCTGCTTATCTTACAGGGCCATAGAAATATGTCATCTTGAGTGAGAATCAATTGTTTGAGACTGAGATACTCTGGTACATTGAAAATAAAGAACAATTGAGGCACATGGCAGTTTTGAGACACCTGCTTCACTTTCTGAGTGACAGATCACCAGGAGACATGATTGGAGAGGCAAAGGGTCTGACATGGTCACACAGATGTTCAGCACCAGAGCACTCTGGAAGTGAAGGGTATGGTGGTTGGAGGTCCCTCGTACAATTGTACAAGTCCCATCACCTTAGCATCAGAGTGGAAACAAATCACTAGCCTGCGTCTGCCACATTATTTATCTTCCAAAGTCTGCCTGCATTCTTCTGAGTCCAGTCCATCTGGATATGATTCCATGGTGTCTTCCCAGCCACAAGTTGTTGAGATGCCCAGCAATGGCTTGAAAGAACTGAGACCCACACCTGGGAACTGCATTCTGGTATGGATTTGCTGCCAGTTGAATCTGAAGGACTAGTGACCAGACATTATGAATTATGTAATTTTCACTCCTGAATTTACTACACATTTGAAGAAGAAATCACACCAATACTACTGAAACAATTTCATGAAAATTAATCATTTTTTCATTGGGATGTTGATTCGTTGGAGGTTGAGTTTTTTAAGCTCCCTGTAAATTCTTCATATTAGTTCCTTGTCAGAAGCATCACTGGCAAAGACTTTCTCCCATTCTGCAAGCAGTCTGTTAAGTCTAGCGTCTGTTCCTTTTGCTGGGCAAAAACTTTTTAGCTTTATTCAGTCCTGTCTGCTCATCTTTTCTCTTATTTGCCACGACATTTGAGTTCTATGTAGGAATCCAAAGATTCCTTTCGTCCCTTTTCTTGGGTTCAAACATTGAATATTGGTGAGTGTGGTAGTGTTGGAATTAATCAAAGAGTTTGGAATCCTGTCTTATATTGAAAACCATTTGTGTTTACTGATAATTTCTGTTCTCAGCATTAACCCATTCTTATTCATCATCTTTTTCTTCCCTTGGGAAGGGTTATTTTTGTGGTGCTGGGTTTGAACTCAGGGCATCATCCTTGGAAAGATTACATGAAGCCATGGTCAATGATTTGAGATGCTATTTAGAGCAAAAGTTGAAGACTGAATGTATCCAAAATGACAAAGGAAAATATCTTTACAGAGATGCATGAGGTTTCAATCCATAATCTACTTGTGTTTATAGCACATTGAAACACGGTAAGAACTCCAAGTTATATGGGATTAAGATAAATGGAGGCATATATAACTATATTTATATATACGTATATTTACTTGTCTAATTTTTTCACTCATGGGTGCATGAATAAATACATAAAAATTAAACAGTAATTATACAAGCCTTTTCTTTGTATAGTTGTTAGCTGAGAATACATATATGATTGTGTTGTACAATATATAGAATTGAAAGATGAATTTAGCTGAATTAAAGGGTAGCACATAGTCATTTCAGGACTCTATTCACATACCTTTCAAAATATTTACTGCTGCAATAATGTCATACCTCTGTGAATTTCTCTAGCTAGTCTATCCTCTCTTCATTGATTATCAATCCTTAATCATGTTGACTCTTTGAAAAAAACACTCCTATTTTAAGCAGCAGACAAAGAATAGCAGAAAAATCCACCACATTTTCTTTTTGTCATATGATTCCTTTTCTCACTGAGGGACGTGTGATCTCTAGTACTGTGTCTATATTCAATTTTCCTCAGGAATGGGTGAGCTGGAGGAGAGGCATCACTTGGAAAACAGGAGTTCACAGAACTGATATGTGAATAGTTGGAAGATTCATACAGACTACATAATCCTGCTTTCTTTCTCCACCTGAGGTTCTCTTTTTGGTAGAGGCTTAGTTTTGTTTGTGTACTCTCCATGTCATGGGCTGAAGTGAGATGAAGTCATCTCCCCAAGAAATTAGACAAGAATAATTGAATCCATTATAAAAGTTGATTAAGGACTGGGTGTGTTGCTCAGTGGTAGAGTGCTTCCCTAGCAGGCCCAAGGCCCTGAGTTTTATCTCAGCACCCACAAAAAAATTCCCCAATAGAAACCTGGATGTTACCAAGTGTGGCTTAGAATGGCCTTTGATATAAAAGTGGCCACAAAGTCTAATTGGGACTCCTAGAAGGTAAAAATATCATGTTATGGATGCATATATTTACCAACTTGATCATAGTGAGGTTAGCATGCTTATATGCCTAAATCCAAAGTCAAGAAAATACATTAAATATGTAGAAAAGTTGGCTCATCAATTTTATACCTTCATAATCCTGCAAAAGACCAAACATGTTTTTTTGTCCTGCTTGGGCTTTGAGGGGTGTGTGTGTGTGTGTGTGTGTGTGTGTGTGTGTGCGCGCACGTCTGTGTGCTTGTGTGAATGCGTGTTTGTCTTAGCACTTGTTTGGAGTGCCCTGTGAGATAATATCAAAATTCAAACATGCCTCATCCTCGTGCAATCCATTGAGCCTTGAGCCTCTGGGACTAATGACACTCTAACATGGGAAATAACTTCTTGTTTAAACAAATTCAAAATTACATCAAGAGTCAGAAAATACCATCCCTAAACAGGGGGATACATCGAGAAACCACTTTGGACATTGATTGGAATTAATAATGAAAGATAGGACTTAAAATGGGTACAGTGGGGAGGTACTTGTGAGTGGGGAATGGTGAATGAAGATGAAAGCAAGAGAACATGGTTGATGGACTTCATTTACATAAATGAAATAAAACAATGAAACCTCTTTCATTAACCCAAATCAGTAAAATCAGAAATTCAAAAGGAGAGATAACAACAAACACCACAGAAATCCAGGAAATCATCAGAGACTACTTTGAGAGCCTATACTCTAATAAATTTGAAAATCTCGAAGAAATGGAAAGATTTCTAGATACATATGATCATCCAAAACTGAACCAAGAAGATATTAACCACCTGAATAGATCTATAACACAAAAAGAAATTGAAGCTGCCATCAAGAGCCTCCCAAAAAAGAAAAGTCCAGGACCTGATGGATTCACTGCTGAATTCTGTCAGACATTTAAGGAAGAACTAATACCAACTCTCTTTAAACTCTTCCACAAAATAGAATAGGAAGGAACACTGCCTAACTCATTTTATGAAGCCAATATTACTCTCATCCCAAAACCAGACAAAGACACCTCCAAAAAGGAGAACTACAGGTCAATTTCCCTAATGAACCTCAATGCAAAACTCCTCAATAAAATAATGGCAAACCGAATCCAACAACACATCAGAAAGATCATTCACTACGACAAAGTTGGCTTCATCCCAGGGATGCAGGGGTAGTTCAACACATGCAAATCTATAAATGTAATACAGCACATCAATAGAAGCAAAGACAAAAACCACTTGATTGTCTCAATAGATGCAGAAAAAGCCTTCGACAATATCCAACACACTTAATGATAAAAGCTCTAAGAAAACTAGGAGTAGAAGGAATGTGCCTCAACATTGTAAAGGCTATCTATGACAAACCTACAGCCAACATCATACTTAGCAGTGAAAAACTGATACAATTCCCCCTAAAATCAGGAACGAGACAAGGGTGCCCACTATCTCCACTCCTATTCAACATAGTACTGGAATTTCTAGCCAGAGCAGTTAGGCAAGAAGAAGAAATAAAAGGAATACAAATAGGTAAAGAAACTGTCAAAATATCCTTATTTGCAGACGATATGATCCTATACCTTAAAGACCCAAAAAACTCTGCCCAAAACATTTTAGACACCATAAAAAGCTACACTAAGGTGGCAGGATACAAAATCAATCTACAAAAATCATTAGGTTTTCTGTACACCAACAATGAACAAACTGAGAAGGAATACATGGAAACAATTCCATTCACAATAGCCTCAAAAAATAAATACCTAGGAGTAAATTTAACAAAGGATGTGAATGACCTCTACAAGGAGAATTACAAACTCCTGAGGAAGGAGATTGAGGAAGACTACAGAAGATGGAAAGACCTCCCATGCTCATGGATTGGTAGAATCAACATAGTAAAAATGACTACACTAACAAAAGCAATCTACATGTTTAATGCAATTCCCATCAAAATCCCAATAACTTTCATCACTGAGATTGAAAAATCTACCCTAAAATTCATTTGGAAACACAAGATACCATGAATAGCCAAGGCTATTCCAATGCTGGAGGTATCACAATACTGGAATATCACAATGCTGGAGGTATCACAATACCTGACTTCAAACTATATTACAAAGCAATAGCAATAAAAGCTGCATAGTACTGACACAAAAACAGACATGAAGACCAGTGGAACAGAAAAGAGGACCCAGATATGAACCCGCACAACTACACCCACCTCATTTTTGACAAAGGTGCCAAAAATATACAATGGAGAAAAGACAGCCTCTTCAACAAATGTTGCTGGGAGAAATGGTTAACTGCCTGCAAGAAATTGAAACTAGATACATGTCTATCACCCTGTACTAGTACCAACTCAAAATGGATCAAGGACCTAAATATCAGACCTGAAGCTCTGAAGTTACTACAGGAAGGAGCAGGAAACACTCTGGAACAAATTGGTATAGGCAAAGACTTCCTCTATAGAACCTCAGCAGAGAAAGGATGGACAAATGGGACTTAACAAAATTAAAAAGCTTCTGCACAATAAAAGAAATGGTCTCTAAAATGAAAAGACCACCCACAGAGTGGGAGAAAATATTTGCCAGCTATACATCAGACAAGGGAGTGATAACCAGAATATACAGGGAACTTAAGAAACTAAACTCTCCTAAAATCAATGAACCAATTAAGAAATGGGCAACTGAACTAAACAGAACTTTTTCAAAAGAAGAAATTCAAGTGGCCAAAAAAAAAGCACATGAAAAAATGCTCACCATCTCTGGCCATAAAGGAAATGCAAATCAAAACCACACTAAGATTCCACCTCACCCCTGTTAGAATAGCCATCATCCAAACCACCACCAACACCAAGTTCTGGTGAGGATATGGAAAAAAAAAGAACCCTAATCCACTGCTGGTGGGAATGGAAGCTGGGGCAACCACTCTGAAAAAAATTTGGAGACTTCTTAAAAATCTAAACAAAGACCTGCTATATGATCCAGCAATCCCACTCTTGGGGATATAACCAAAGAAATGCAACACAGGTTACTCCAGAGGCACCTGCACACCATGTTTATTGCAGTACTATTCACAATATCCAAGTTATGGAAACAACCAAAATGCCCCATTACTGATGAATGGATCAAGAAAATGTGGTACTTGTACACAATGGAATTTTACTTAGCCATGAAGAAAAATGAAATCTTATCTTTTGCAGGTAAGTGGATGGAAATGGAGAACATCATTCTGAGCGAGGTCAGCCAGGCCCAGAAGACCAAAAATCATATGTTCTCCCTCATATGCAGACTTCAGATCTAGGGCAAATGCAGCAATGCTGTTGGACTCGGATCACATGACAAGGGGAGAGCTCATATGGAAGATATAGGAATAGGTAGAAAATCCATAACATGAAAGCGTTTGATGTCCCCTCTCCAGAGGAACTAATACAGAAACCTTAAAATGACAGGTTATCATGAGATAGGGCTCAGGAACTAAGGTAAAGATCAATTAGAGTTAAATCAACATGGGTTGTAACACATGGGTACATGAAAACAATAGTAGGACTCTTTCTGTATAGCTAACCTTTACTCAACTAGCAAAAACGCTTTGTCTTCTTTGTCTTTCTTATTATGCATATGTCCTTTCTTCAACAAAATCAGTGATAAGGGCAGAACAGGACCTGCCTGAAACTGAGGAGGGGAGGGGAGGAGGGATGGGGGAGCGGGGCAGGGTGAAGAAATGACCCAATGTATGCACATGTAAATAAATAAAGAAACAAAAAAAGAAAGATAGGATTTTAAATGGGTATGGTGGGGGGCTACTTGTGAGTGGGGGATGGTGAATGAAAATGAAGGTGAGGGAACATGGTTGATGGAGTTCATTTACATAAATGAAATAAAACAGTGAGACCTCTTTCAATTGCTTTAAGTGGGGCTGGGAGGGTATTGATGGGGAGATGGTGAGGGTAATCTAATCAATGTACAATATAAGGCTATTTGGAATTGTCATGATGAATCCCCACAATGAAATATCCTATAAACTGGGAAAAAATTGTGAACATATGAAAAAAGCCTAGAGCTGATAGCATAGCTAGGAATCATCTAATATTTCTGCCAAGGAGTGTGGCTTGTCAGTTGAAACTTTACTGTAGTGGGAAAGGTAAAAATTACAGCTGCTAATGTAAAGTGTGATTGGGTTTCTAAGTCCATATCTAATCTAAATACAAGGTGAGCTTATACAATAGACCATAGCAATGCAATTTGTATTATAGGCCATACTATACCCATATAACAAATGGTTCTTTTTTTCCTGGAATATTATGATATGAGAGAGCATACCAAAATTGGGTGAAATTAAAATGTAATCTTCTGAGTGTTGGAACAGTCAGAATAGATGCTTGTGTAAGATGCTTAGCCTCCTCCTAAAGTTGCTGGTGGCTTATTCCTGTAATCCTAGCTACTTGGGAATCTAGGATCAGCAGGACTGTGGTTCAAGACCATCCTGGACAAAGAGCTCCTGAGACCCCCATCTCCAAAAGAACTAGAACAAAATAGACTGGAAATGTAGCTCAAGTGGTAGAGCTCCTGCTTTGAAAGTATGAAGTGCTGAGGTCAAACCCCAGTCCCACCAAAAAAAAGGCTAGTCTCCACCTCCAGTGAGTTCAGAGAAGTACATGTTTAGATGATGGTCTGTTAAATGTATATCAATACCTGCTGCTATCATTGGGAGTGAAAGAAGAGGAATACAGATGCAATAAGGACCAATCAAACGAACAGTGGTACTTGATGCTAAGTTATAGCAGGAGGTTTGAGAATAATGGTAGCAGTAATGAACGTAACACTTCCTAGAATTGATGATAACCTGCAAAGTAAAGAGAAAAATGGTTAGATCAATGCATATCCCAACATGAGCCAGGTTTCCAGCTAGTGTTACATAGATAATTAATCTGGTGCCAGCTCCTCCTGCATCTATAGAGGAAGCTAAGAGCAGTAAATATGGAGGGCTAAGAGTTAAATGCTCATAATTTCTATTCAAGAAATGCTGTATTAAGGGCTCTGATTTTCATGGGATAAGTCAATTACCAAAGTCACCAATCAGACATAAGCATGAAAACACAATTACAAATGCACAAGCAGCCATATAACCATAGTAAATGGTCATCTCCAACATGACAAATGGTTAGCTTAATTAGGCTCAAATAAGAAGGCATAAGACACCCATGTCGTTTCTTCCATAGCATCTCAAGTTCCCAATAACACACACACACACACGCACACACACACATATATATATATGGTTCCTATATCTTTATGACTTATTGAGAATAATCAGTGATTGATAAACACACATCAGTGGGAAATGGCTGAGCAAGCATTAGATTGTACATGTAAAGTCAGTAGAATCCTCATTGTATCAAGCCCTGAGGGGAATTTACCTGTGGAGTTGCAAGTTCTAAGGAGCAGCTTCAATTTTATTATGGATTCTCCTGCCCTTTTCCTCTTTATGGAAGGAAAAGTAGATTGATGCAAGTTGACCAGGGTGTTTAGCAGTTAAGTAAATTTTCTGGTTTGAAATTCATCATTTTAGCAAGAATTTAGCTGAATTAAATTGTTTGGTATGCATTCATCAGCTGTAACATAAATTCTTGCAATCCTTATTTAGGAATTAAGTTTTTGATACTTGATTAGGGCTTTAAAGGCTCTTGGTCCAGTTAACCTACATTCCTAGTTTAAGGGGATAAATATGTAATATGACACTATGTAATGGGAATTAAGAAGAATTTTAAGTCATCCAGAATTCTGAAAATGAAGCTGAGGAGTGGCTCAGAGTGGTAGAGTGTCTGTCTAGCAAGTGGAAGATCCTCAGTTGAAATCCCAATACCACCCAAAAATAGAATAGTAATAATGATAAGTTTGTGAGGTAATGAACATGATAATTAGATTAACTGAATCTCCCTAGAGTACACATAGATACAAACATCACATTGTCCCCTTAAAAACCCACAATTGCTGTCAATTAAATATTTTACAATTCCAGTAGAATAAAATGCTGACATTAGTGGCAAACACTACCCTGTCCCTACACTTGGGCTAAATTTTGACACCAACTGTATTTCACAGTAAAACAGCAATTTTCTGTTTCTGTGTAAACCTAAGGAAATGAAGGGAATGACTCTTCTGAATCTAGCCAATAGGCTTCTCCAGAAATTGGCTTATTTACTGATTGGATTATGCTTGGATGGTTCATCCATGGATTGGATTACTGGCTCAATAGATTATCTACTCTCTTCCTGTATAAAAGGAGAGCCAGTGGGGAGGTCACCACATTTCCCAGTGAGCCTCAGCTTGTCTTCATCTGAGCAGTGGAGCTGGCAGGACAAACTTCACAGCCATGGGAGAGCCTGCAACCAATGCCTTCCCAAGCCAACCTGTCCTGGTGAGTACACATCCCTAGTTCCTCTCCTTTTGCTTCAGTTTAAACCTCTTCTGGTTCTCAGACAGATGACATCCTAGGGAAAGCTGTTTCTTTGGTGATGAGTAATATGAGAAAATGCAAGATGTGGTCATTCAATGTCCAATGGTGAGGGATGTCCTGAGAAATGCACTGTCGGGTTATCATGTCTTGTGTAAAGGTCATTCTCACAGGGACTGAGGAAAACTTAACCTGAAACATTTTGTTGTTAGCACATTCATTCAATTTTGTTAATATTTATTTTTTAAATTGAAGATTAAGCTATAACAAGTCATGCCAGTGTTTATCAAGAATTTCTGCAACTTAAGAAGCTATTCATATAAATTTCACTACAAAATTCTACAATAGATAAAAAAGAATAATTTCTTTTGGTGGTAGTGGGACTTAAACTTAGGTTTAAGCTTCCTAGCAGGCTCTATACACTTGAATCATGCCCCCAATCCCTTTTTGAGATAGAGTCTCAAATTTTCCAGGGCCAGTTTCAACCTTGATTGTGCTATTTGCACATCCCAAGTAACAGGGATTACAGTTTTTTGCTTCCTCACCTAGCTTCTTTTATTGGTTGAGATGGAGTCTGTGGAGCCTACTTCCAGGTTGGTCTCTGTCTTTCATCTCCTGATTTCTGCCTAACAAGTAGATGGGATCAGGGGCTTCATTCACAAGGCCTGGCCTAAAAAAGAAATTTTAATCATGTCATACTGATCTCCAGAAGGGAAGGCAGATGTCACAAGATACCCAGTGTGACTACAGTTATTAACATGAGTTTCTTAAAATTGTTTTGTTTAATCTTATTGCTGGTGGAGTGGCTCAAGTGGTTATAGCACCTGCCTAGCAAGCACAAGGCCTTGAGTTTAAACCCCAGTAATACCAAAGTAACTAACTAACTAACCAAATAAATAAATAAATAAAATAACCTAGCATGGGCTTTGGAGAAGACAATGCTAACACAAAAAACCCTTCTGAGTATGGGAATCTGGTTCTGTAAGAGATTTCTATATTACATTTTTTAAAGTTTCAGTTCATAATCCAAAATGGCAACTGGACATAGATGCAGACCGTGTGAACTCTGTGAATCAGGGACCTTGCTGAGATGCCAAAGACACACTTGGCTGAGGTAAAGCACAAGGGAGAGCTGAAATTTTGGAACCCTGAACCCTAGCCTGTGGAAGGCTTCTCCAGAATATATACACTGAAAGAACAGGCAGGCTGCTACCTCCATGCTGCTGTCACCCGCCCATCAGGCCACCAGGCCACCACCCACAGGCCCATCAGGCTGCAGCCAACCCACCCACACACTGGCCTCCTGACCGTCAACCAGCCATCCACCACCACCTGCCCACTAGCCCACAAGCCGCCAGCCCCAAATGTGCTTGGGAGTCCTTCAGCAGACCAAACAGAATACTTTCCTACTGGAAACACACTTGGCCAAAAAAAAAAAGAAGAAACAAAACTCCAAAACCCTAAACCCCCAGCTGGTAAAAATCTTCTCCATGCCATGGTACACTGAGAAAACAGGAGGGCTCCAGTACTGTCAGATGCAGGCTCCAAACCTGCCTAGGAGATGCACACAAATAGGACTGGATACTAAAGGAGTAACACCAGAACTACTAAGACTAAAATTCTATGGCTCCTGAACCAGGAATTTTTGTTTCTTTTCTTTAAGTGTTTGTATGTTTTGTTTGCTATTTGATTGTCCACAATCTCTGCCTGTTGATTTCATTGGTTCTCCATTTTTTTTATTTCCTTTTCTTTTTCTTTTTTCTCTTTTTTGGTTTTGTTAGTTTTACTATTGTAAGTTAGCTAATACTAAACTCCACATAGACCAGGGACAGAAACAGTACCAAGTGGAATTATGGGAAGATGAAAAAGGGATGGAAACCATTCTACCCCCAAAAATTCAGAGGAAAATGAAAAAAAAAAGATACCCAGATCCAGACTCCAACAAAACAAATGTAAACTACACCAAGAAAACCAACGAAGCCCACAAGAAAAATTTGCAAGAAGAAATGTTGCAAGTAATCAATGAGAATTTCATGGAGATGTTACTAAACATGGTCAACCAAAATGTACAGGAGGCACTCAAGAAATTATAAGACAACAAAAATAAAGAATATGAGTAAACACAAAAACAAATATATGAACTAATAGGAGCCCTAAATAAACAGGAAAGTGAAACAGAGAACACCATAAATAGAGAGATAAATGAATTAAGGATGAATATTGACAATATTAAAGAGGAAGAGACCCATGATGTGGAAAAATCTCAGAAAAAAGAATGAAACAGAATAAAAACCAAAATGGAAGGCAACTCTAGCAGACTAGAACAAGCAGAAGACACAATCTCAGAACTTCAAGATGAAATGGAAATTAAAGGAAAAACTGAAGACCTATTAGTCAGAAAACTCAAGATCTGTGAAAGGAATATGCAAGAACTCACTGACTCCATCAAAAGACCAAGCCTGAGAATCATGCACATTGAAGAAGGAGAAGAGGTGCAAGCAAAAGGAATTCATAATATATTCAACAAAATAATAACAGAAAATTTCCCAAATCTAGAGAAAACTATGCCCATTCAGGTACAGGAAGCCTGCAGGACACCAAACAGACTTAACCAAAATAGAACTACCCCACGACATATTATCATTAAAACAACAAGCACAGAGAATAAAGAAAGAATATTGAAGGCCGTAAGAGAGAAAAAACAAATAACATACAAAGTAAACCCATCAAAATCACAGCAGATTTCTCAATGGAAAATTTAAAAGCAAAAAGAGCATGGAGTGAGTTATTCTGGGCACTGAATGAAAATAATTGCAACCCTAGCATACTCTACCCAACAAAACTATCATTCAAAATAGGTGGAGCAATAAAGTCTTCCATGATAAGCAGAAACTAAAACAATATATGACCACTAAGACACCACTACAAAAGATTCTTCAAGGTATTCTGCACACAGAAAGAGAAAACAAGTAAAGGGAAGGCCATACCAAACCACAGGAGATGAAAAGGCAAGAAAGTAGAGAGTAACATTGACTCAGCTGCACACAATCAAACCCTTAAACAATAAAGACAACTAAATGACAGGAATCACCACGTACTTATCAATACTAACACTGAATGTTAATTGATTTAATTCCCCCATCAAAAGACACCATTTGGCAAATTGGATTAAAAAAGAAGATCCAACAATCTGCTACCTACAGGAGACCCACCTCATCAACAGAAACAAGCACTGGCTGAGGGTGAAAGACTGGAAGATTTACCTAGCCAATGGCCCCTGAAAACAGGCAGGGGTAGCAATACTTATCTCAGACAAAGTAGACTTCAAACTTACATTGATCACACAAGATAAAGAAGGACACTCCATACTAATAAAATGGGAAATACACCAAAAGGAAATAATAATTATCAACCTATAGGCACCCAATGTCAATACATCCAATTTCATTAAACATACTATGAAGGACCTAAAAACATATATAAACTCCAACTCAGTGGTAGTGGGAGATTTTAATACCCCTTCCATCACCAATAGATAGGTCATCCAAACAAAAAGTCATTAAAGCAATTCTAGAACTAAATCACACCATAGATCAAATGGACCTAACTGATGTCTACAGAGTATTTCATCCAACTTCAGAAAAATATACTTGTTTCTCAGCAGCTCACAGAACCCTCTCCAAAATTTATCATATCTTAAGGCACAAAGCAAGTCTCAGCAAATATAAGAAAACAGAAAAGATCCCATGCATTCTATCTGATCATAATTCATTAAAACTAAAAATCAACAACAAAAAAACAACAGTATAAAACATACAAACAATTGGAAGCCGAACAACACATTGGTCAATGATCAATGGATCGCTGATGAAATAAAAGAGAAAATTAAAAATTTCCTGGAAGTTAATGAAAACGAAAACACGACCTACCAGAACCTATGAGGCATAGAAAAGGCAGTCCTAAGAGGAAAGTTTATAGCCATGAGTGCATATATTAAAAGGACAGAAAGATCTCAAAACAATGACCTAATGCTACATCTCAAACTCCTAGAAAAACAAGAACAAGCAAATCCCAAAACAAGCAGAAGGAGAGAAATAATAAAAATAAGGGCTGAAATCAATGAAATAGAAACAAAAACATACAAAGAATCAATGAAACAAAAAGCTGGTTCTTTGAAAAAATAAATAAGATTGACAGACCCCAGGCAAACCTGACTAAAATGAGGAGAGAGAAAAAGCCAAACAGTAAAATCAGAAATGCAAAAGGGGAGATAACAACAAACACCATGGAAATCCAGGAAATCATCAGAGACTACTTTGAGAATGTATATTCTAATAAATTTGAAAATTTTGAAGAGATGGACAGATTTTTAGATACTTACGACCATCCAAAACTGAACCAAGAGGATATTAGCCACCTGAATAGATCTATAACACGAAAAGACCAAAAATTGTATGTTCTCCCTCATATGACAAGAGGAGAACATATATGGGAAGTACAGGGTTAGATAGAAAACCCAAAACATGAAAGCATTTGTAGTCCCCACTCCAGAGGAACTAATACAGAAACCTTAAAGGGACAGAGGTCAACACGAGAAGGGGATCAGGAGCCAGTGTAAAGATCAGTTAGAGATGAATCAACTTGGGTTGTAACATATTTGTACATGGAAGCAATGCTAGGAATCTCTCTGTGTAGCCATCCTTAACTCAACTAGCAAAAATGCTTTGTCTTCCTTCTTATGCTTATGTCTACTCTTCAACAAAATTAGAGATAAGGGTAGACAGGTTCTGACTGGACGAAAGGAGGGGTGGGTGGGAGAGAGTGGGGTCGGGGGACAGGGGTGTGAAATGACCCAAACAATATATACACATCTGAATAAATGAATAAAAAAATAAAAGGTTCACTGCCATGAATACCTTGTTGAATATCAGCTTTTCAGTCCTATTTTTTAAAAAAAAAATTTATTTTATTCATATGTTCATACATTGGGTCATTTCTCCCCCCCTTCCCCATGCCCCGACCCTTACCTCACCACCCCCCCCGCTCCCTCCCATACCCCCTTACCCCTCACTACAAGACAGAAACTATTCTGCCCTTATCTCTAATTTTGTTGAACAGAGAGTATAAGCAATAATAGGAAGGACCAAGGGGTTTTGCTAGTTGAGATAAGGATAGCTACACAGGGAGCTGACTCACATTGATTTCCTGTGCATGTGTGTTACCTTCTAAGTTAATTCTTCTAGAACTAACCTTTTCTCTAGTTCCTGGTCCCCTTCTCCTACTGGCTTCAGTTGCTTTAAAGTATTGGCTTTAGTTTCTCTGTGTTGAGGGCAACAAATGCTATCTAGTTTACTAGGTGTCTTACATATCCTCATACCTCCCATGTGTGCTCACGCTTTATCATGTGATCAAAGCCCAACCCCCTTGTTGTGTTTGCCCTTGATCTAATGTCCACATATGAGGGAGAACATACAATTTTTGGTCTTTTGGACCAGGCTAACCTCACTCAGAATGATGTTCTCCAGTTCCATCCATTTACCTGCAAATGATAACATTTCGTTCTTCTTCGTGGCTGCATAAAATTCCATTGTGCATAAATACCACATTTTCTTGACCCATTCATCAGTGGTGGGGCATCTTGGCTGTTTCCATAACTTGGCTACTGTGAATAGTGCTGCAATAAACATGGGTACGCAGGTGCCTCTGGAGTAACCTGTGTCACATTCTTTTGGGTATATCCCCAAGAGTGGTATTGCTGGATCATGTTTAGCTTTTTAAGTAGCCTCCAAATTTTTTTCCAGAGTGGTTGTACTAGTTTACATTCCCACCAGCACTGTAAGAGGGTTTCTTTTTCCCCGCATCCTCACCAACACCTGTTGTTGGTGGTGTTGCTAATGATGGCTATTATAACAGGGATGAGGAGAAATCTTAGCGTGGTTTTAGTTTGCATTTCCTTTATTGCTAGAGATGGTGAGTATTTTTTCATGTGTTTTTTGGCCATGTGAATTCCTTCTTTTGAGAAATTTCTGTTTAGTTCACTTGCCCATTTCTTTATTGGTTCATTAATTTGGGGAGAATTTATTTTTTTAAGTTCCCCTATATATTCTGGTTATCAGTCCTTTGTCTGATGTGTAGCTGGCAAATATTTACTCCCACTCTTTGTGTGGTCTCTTCAGTTTACAGACGAATTCTTTTGAGCAGAAGCTTTTTAGTTTTATGAAGTCCCATTTATCTATGCTCTCTCTTAGTTGCTGTACTGCTGGGGTTCCATTGAGTAAGTTCTTGCCTATACCTATAAATTCAAGAGTATTTCCTACTCTTTCCTCTACCAACTTTAGAGTTTCAAGTCTGCTATTAAGGTCCTTGATCCATTTTGAGTTAATATTGGTATAGGGTGATAAACATGGATCTCGTTTCAGTTTTTTGCAGACTTCTAACCAGTTTTCCCAGCAGTTTTTGTTGAAGACTATGCTTTTTTCCATCATATATTTTTAGCACCTTTGTCAAAGACAAGTTGGTTATAGTTGTGTGACTTCATATCTGGGTCCTCTATTCTGTTCCACTGGTCTTCATGACTGTTTTTGTGCCAGTACCATGCTATTTTTATTCCTATTGCTTTGTAACATAGTTTAAAGTCAGGTATTGAGATACCTTCAGCATTGTTCTTTGGGCTGAATATAGCCTTGGTTATTCCTGGCCTCTTGTGTTTCTGTATAAATTTACCGGTAGAGTTTTCAATGTCTTTAATGAATGTCATTGGAATTTTGATGGGAATTGCATTAAATATGTAGATTACTTTTGGGAGAATAGACATTTTTACTCTGTTTATTCTACCAATCTATGAGCTTGGGAGACCTCTCCACTTTCTATAGTCTTCCTCCACCTCTTTCTTTAGAAGTTTATAGTTTTACTTCTAGAAGTCGTTCACATCCTTTGTTAGGTGTACACCTAGATATTTTAGTTTTTTGAGGCTATTGTAAATGGAACTGTTTTCATATATTCTTTTTCAGTTTGTTCATTATTACTGTATAGAAATGCTAATGATTTTTCTATGTTGATTTTATATCTTACTACCTTGCTATAGCTGTTGATGGTGTCTAGGAGCTTTTGAGTAAAGTTTTTTGGGTCTTTAAGTTATAGGATCATGTCGTCTGCAAATAGGGATATTTTGACAGTTTCTTTACCTATTTTTATTCAGTTTATTCCATCTTCTTGCCTAATTGCTCTGGCTAGGAATTCCAGTACTATGTTGATTAGGAGTGGAGATAGTGGGCATCCTTGTCTAGTTCCCGATTTTAGAGGGAATGGTTTCAGTTTTTCTCTGTTAAATATAATGCTGGCTGTAGGTTTGTCATATACAGCTTTTATAATGTTGAAGTACTTTCCTTCTATTCCTAGTTTTCTTAGAGTTTTCATCATCAGATGGTTTTGTATCTAATCCAAGGCTTTTTCTGCAACTATGTGATGATCAAGTGGTTTTTGTCTTTGCTTCTGTTAATGTGGTTAATTACGTTCATTGATTTTTCTATGTTGAACCACCCCTGCATTCCTGGGATGAAGCCTATTTGGTCTTGGTGATTGATCGTTTTTGATGTGTTGTTGAATTCGCTTTGCCATTATTTTACTGAGGATTTCTGTATCAATGTTCATTAAGAAGATTGGCCTATAGTTCTCTTTTTGGAGGTGTCTTTGCCTGGTTTTAGGATATGTGTATTACTGGCTTCATAAAATGTGTTACACAGTCTTCCTTCCCTTTCTATTTTGTGGAACAGTTTAAGGAAGGTTGGTATCAGTTCTTCTTTAAAAGTCAGATAGAATTCAGCTGAGAGTCCATCAGGTTCTGGACTTTTCTTTTTAGGGAGAATCTTGATGCTGCTTCAATTTCATTTTGTGTTATAGATCTATTCATGTGATTAATATCCTCTTTGTTCATTTTTGGATGGTCATACGTATCTAGAAATCTGTCCATTTCTTTAAGATTTTTAAATTTAATTCAATATACTTTCTCAAAGTAGTCCCTGATGATTTCCTTGGCTTCCATGGTGTTTGTTGTTATCTCCCCTTTTGCATTCCTTATTCTTCTAATTAGGGTTTTTTGTCTCTTCATTTTAGTCAGGTTTGCCAGGGGTCTGTCAATCTTGTTTATTTTTTCAAAGAACCAACTTTTTGTTTCATTAATTCTTAATATGTTTTTTTTTTGTTTCTATTTCCTTGATTTCAGCTCTTATTTTTATTATTTCTCTCCTTCTATTTGTTTTGCTTGTTCTTGTTTTTCTAGGAGTTTGAGATGTATCATTAGTTCATTGATTTGAGAGCTTTCAGTCTTTTTAATATATGCACTCATGGCCATAAACTTTCCCTCTGGACTGCCTTTGCTGTGTCCCAAAGGTTCCGGTATTTGTGTTTTCATTTTCATTGACTTCCAGGAACCTTTTAATTTCCTCTTTTATTTCATCAATGACCCATTGTTCATTAAGAAATGAGTTATTCAGTTTCCAGCTGTTTGCATGTTTTTTGTCTTAATTTTGTTGTTGAGTTCTTGGTTTATTTCACTGTGATCAGATAGAATGCATGGTATAATTTCTATTTTCTTATATTTGCTGAGGCTCACTTTGTGCTCTAGGATATGATCTATATTGGAGAAGGTTCTGTGGGCTCCTGAGAAGAATGTATATTGTGGAGAAGTTGGATGAAATATTCTGTAGACATCAACTAGGTCCATTTGATCTATGTTATATTTTAGATCTTGAATTTCTTTATTGATTTTTTGTTTGGATGACCTATCTATTGAGGATAATTGGGTGTTAAAGTCTGCCACGACCACTGTGTTGGAGTTAATATATGCTTTAAGTCCTTTAGGGTATGTTTGATGAAATTGAGTGTGTTGATATTGGGTGCATATAGGTTGCTAATTTTTATTTCCTTTTGGTCTTTTTCCCTTTTATTAGTATAGAATGTCCTTCTTTATCTCATTTGATCGATGTAGGTTTGAAGTCTACTTTGTCAGAGATAAGTATTGCTACTTCTGCATGTTTTTGGGGGCCATTGGCATGGCAAATCTTCTTCCAGCCTTTCATCCTAAGCCTATGCTTATTTCTCTCAGTGAGATGGGTCTTCTGTAAGGAACAAATTGTTGGTTCTTCCTTTTTAATCCAGTTCGTCAAATGGTGCCTTTGATGGGGGAATTAATTCCACTAACATTAAGCGTTAGTACTGACAGGTATGTGGTTATTTCTGTCATTTAGTTGTCTTAGTTGTTTGAAGGTTTGATTGTGTGTACCTAAATTGAGGTTACTCTCTACTTTCTTGCTTTTTCTTTTCCTGTAGTTTGGTGCTGCCTTCCCTTTCATGCTTATGTTGGTTTCACTTTCTGTGTACAGAATCCCTTGAAGAATCTTTTGTAGTGGTGGCTTTGTGGTCACATATTGTTTTAGTTTCTGCTTATCATGGAAGACTTTTATTGCACCATCTATTTTGAATGATAGTTTTGCTGGGTAGAGTATCGTGGGGTTGAAGTTATTTTCATTCAGTGCCCAGAAGATCTCACCCCAAGCTCTTCTTGTTTTTAATGTTTCTGTTGAGAAGTCTGCTGTAATTTTGATGGGTTTACCTTTGTATGTTATTTGTTTTTTCTGTCTTACATACTTCAATATTCTTTCTCACGTCTCTGTATTTGTTGTGTTAATGATAAAATGCTGTGGAGTAGGTCTATTTTTGTCTGGTCTGTTTGGTGTTCTGGAGGGCTCTTGCATCTGTATCGGAATAGATTTCTCTAGATTTGGAAAATTTTTGTTATTATTTTGTTGGATATATTACGCATTCCCTTTGTTTGCATCTCTTCTCCTTCTTTGATGCTCATGATCCTCAAGTTTGGTCTTTTGATGGAGTCAGTGAGTTCTTGCATTTTCTTTTCACAGGTCTTGTGTTGTTTAACTAATAGTTCTTTGGTTTTTCCTTTAATTGTCATTTCATCTTTGAGTTCTGAGATTCTGTCTTCTTCTTGTCCTATTTTGCTCTATTGGCCTTCCATTTTGTTTTGCAATTCTGTTTCATTGTTTTTTCTGAGGTTTTCCATATCCTGAGTTGATTCCTCTCTAATGCTGTATATTTTCATCCTGGGTTTATTTATCTCTTTGTTAATCATGTTTTTTGTTTCACTTTGTTGTTTATACAGTGCTTCTATGCTTTCTTTTATTTCTTCTTGTGCTTTCCCAAATTCTCTATTTTTGTTGTCTTGGAATTTCTTGAGTGTCTTCTGTACATTTTGGTTGACCATATCCTATATCATCTATATAAAATTCTCATTGATTACTTGGAGGATTTCATCTTCAGATTATTCTTGTTGGCTTCATTGGGTTCTTTGCCTTAGTTCATCTTCATTTTGTTGGAGTCTGGATCTGAATATCTGTTTTCTTCATTTCCCTCTGGTTCTTGTACTAATATGTTGGTGGGGAAACTGGTTTCCCTGTTTTTTCTGTCTTCCCATCATTGCCCTTGGTTGTTACTGTCCCTGTCTTTGTGCAATTAAGTATTTTCTAACTTTTAGTAATAACAGTGGTGATATTTAGAATGGAAGGGTAAGAGTAGAGGGAAAGCAAAGAAGGTAAAGAAAAAGGGAAAAACAAACAAGTAAAAACAACAAAACAAAACAAACAGTGTCAAAGATAAAAACAGTGTACTTACCAAGAGTAAGCTAAACAGGCATTATAGAGACAGAATAAAAAATAAATAAATAAAATAAAAATGGAAAAACTTTAAAAATAAATGAATAAGTAAGTAAATAAAACAAAATAATTTTTAAAAATCTCCAAGTTCAAATGCAATAAAATTTCAGTCTTTTTTTTAATTTTTATATTTTTATTATTTATATGTGCATACAATGCTTGGGTCACTTCTCCCCCCTGCCACAACCCCTCCCTTACAACCCACTTTACCCCTTCCTCTCCACCCCCACCCCCTTGATACTCAGCAGAAACTATTTTGCCCTTAACTCTAATTTTGTTGAAGAGAGTATAAGCAATAATAGGAAGGAACAAGGGGTTTTGCTAGTTGAGATAAGGATAGCTATACAGGGAGTTGACTCACACTGATTACTGTGCATGTGTGTTACCTTCTAGGTTAATTCTTTCTGATCTAACATTTTCTCTAATTCCTGGTCCCCTTCTCCTATTGGCCTCAGTAGCTTTTAAGGAATCTGCGTTAGTTTCTCTGCATTGAGGGCAACAAATGCTAGCTAATTTTTTAGGTGTCTTACCTATCCTCATATCTCCCTTGTGTGCACTCACTTTTATCTTCTGATCAAAGTTCAATCCCCTTGTTGTGTTTGCCCTTGATCTAATGTCCGCATATGAGGGAGAACATATGATTTATGGTCTTTTGGGACAGGCTAACCGCACTCAGAATGATGTTCTCCAATTTCATCCATTTACCAGCGAATGATAACATTTCATTCTTCTTCATGGCTGCATAAAATTCCATTGTGTATAGATACCACATTTTCTTGATCCATTCGTCAGTAGTGGGGCATCTTCACTGTTTCCATAACTTGGCTATTGTGAATAGTGCTGCAATAAACATGGGTGTGCAGGGGCCTCTGGAGTAACCTGTGTCACAGTCTTTTTGGTGTATCCCCAGGAGTAGTATTGCAGGATTGAATGGTAGATCAACGTTTAGCAATTTAAGTAGACTCCAAATTTTTTTCCAGAGTGGTTGTACTAGTTTACATTCCCACCAACAGTGTAAGAGGGTTCCTTTTTCCCCGCATCCTCGCCAACACCTGTTGTTGGTGGTGTTGCTAATCATGGCTATTCTAACAGGGGTGAGGTGAAATCTTAGTGTGATTTTAGTTTGAATTTCCTTTATTGCTAGAGATGGTGAGCATTTTTTCATGTGTTTTTGGCCCTTTGAATTTCTTCCTTTGAGAAAGTTCTGTTTAGTTCACTTGCCCATTTCTTTATTGGTTCATTAGTTTTGGGAGAATTTTGTTTTTTATGTTCTCTATATATTCTGGTTATCAGTCCTTTGTCTGATGTGTAGCTAACAAATATTTTCTCTCACTCTGTGGGTGTTCTTTTCAGTTTAGAGACCTTTTCTTTTGATGAGGAGAAGTTTTTAGTTTTATGAAGTCCCATTTATCTATGCAATCTCTTAGTTGCTGTGCTGCTGGGGTTCTATTTTGAAAGTTCTTGCATATACCTATTAATTCCAGAGTATATCCTACTCTTTCTTGTACCAACTTTAGAGTTTGTGGCCTGATATTAAGATCCTTGTTCCATTTTGAGTTAATGTTGTTATACGGTGATATACATGGATCTAGTTTCAGTGTTTTGCAGACTGCTAACCAGTTTTTCCAGCAGTTTTTGTTGAAGAGTCTGCTTTTTCTCCATCGTTTATTTTTAGTGCCTTTCTCAAAGGCAAGTTGGTTATAGTTTTGTGGCTTTATATCAGGGTCCTCTATTCTGTTCCACTGGTCTTCATGTCTGTTTTTGTGCAAATACCATGCTGTTTTTATTGTTAGTGCTTTGCAATATAGTTTGAAGTCAGGTATCATGATACGTCCATCATTGTTCTTTTGATTGAGAATTGTCTTGGCTATTCGTAGCCTCTTGTGTTTCCACATATATTTAATGGTAGATTTTTCAATGTCTTTAGTAAATGTCATTGGAATTTTGATGGGAATTGCATTAAACATGTGGATTACTTTGGGAGTGTACAGTTTTACTATGTTGATACTATCAATCCATGAGCATGGGAGATCTCTCCACTTTCTATAGTCTTCCTTCATCTCTTTCTTCAGAAGTTTATAGTTTTCCTTGTAGAGGTCATTCACATCTTTTGTTAAGTTTACACCTAGGTATTTGATTTTATTTTGAGGCTATTTTAAATAGAATTGTTTTCATATATTCTTTTTCAGTTTGTTCATTATTAGTGTATAGAAATGCTAGTGAGTTTTCTATGTTGATTTTATATACTGCTACCTTGCTGTAGCTATTGATGGTGTCTAGGAGCTTCTGAGTAGGGTTTTTTGGATCTTTAAGGTATAGGATCATGTCATCTGTAAATAGGAATACTTTGACAGTTTCTTTACCTATTTGTATTTTTTTATTCCTTATTCTTCCTAATTGCTCTGGCTAGGAATTCCAGTACTATGTTGAATAGGAGTGGAGATAGTGGGCATCCTTGTCTATTTCCTGATTTTAGAGGGAATGATTTCAGTTTTTCTCCATTAAGTATAATGCTGGCTGTAGGTTTGTCATATGTAGCTTTTATAATGTTGAGGTACTTTCCTTCTATTCCTAGTTTTCTTAGAGCTTTTATCATGAAATGGTGTTAGATCGTATCAAAGGCTTTTTCTGCATCTGTTGAGATGATCAAGTGGTTTTTGTCTTTGCTTCTGTTAATGTGGTTTATAACATTTATTGATTTTCATATGTTGAACCACCCCTGCATTCCTGGGATGAGGCCTACTTGGTTGTGGTGAATGATCTTTTTGATGTGTTGTTGAATTCGGTTTGCCATTATTTTGTTGAGGATTTCTGCATCAATGTTCATTAGTGAGATTGGCCTATAGTTCTCCTTTTTGGAGGTGTGTTTGCCTTGTTTTGGGATAAGTGTAATACTGGCTTCATAAAAGGTGTTAGACAGTTTTCCTTCCCTTTCTATTTCGTGGAACGGTTTAAGGAGGGTTGCTATCAATTCTTCTTTAAAGGTCTGATAGAATTCAGCAGAGTATCCATCCTGGAAATTTCTTTTTGGGGAGCCTCTTGATTGCTGCTTCAATTTCATTTTGTGTTATAGATCTATTCAGGTGATTAATTTCCTCTTGGTTCAGTTTTGGATGATCATGTGTATCTAGAAATCTATCCATTTCTTTAAGATTTTCAAATTTATTTGAATATAAGTTCTCAAAGTAGTCTCTGATGATTTCCTGGACTTTGCTGGTGTTTGTTGTTATCTCCCCTTTTGCATTCCTGATTCTACTAATTTGGGTTTTTTCTCTCCTCATTTTAGTCAGGTTTGCCAGGGGTCTGTCGATCTTGTTTTTTTTTTCAAGGAACCAACTGTTTGTTTCATTTATTCTTTGTATGGTTTCTTTGGTTTCTATTTTGTTGATTTCAGCTCTTATTTTTATTATTTCTCTCTTATTTCTTTTGGGATTTGCTTGTTCTTGTTTTTCTAGGAGTTCGAGATGTATGATTAGTTCACTGATTTGAGAACTTTCTGTCCTTTTAATATATGCACTCATTGCTATAAACTTTCTTGTCAGGAATGCCTTTGCTGTGTCCCATAGGTTCTGGTAGGTTGTGTTTTCATATTCATTGACTTCCAGGAAGGTTTTAATTTCCACTTTTATTTCATCAATGACTCATTGCTCATTAAGTAATGAGTTATTCAGTTTCCAGCTGTTTGCATGATTTTTGTCTTTACTTTTGGTGTTGAGATCTAGTTTTATTGCATGGTGATCGGATATATTGCATGGTATAATTTCCATTTTCCTATATTTGCTGAGGTTTGCTTTGTGCTCTAGGATACAATCTATTTTGTAGAAGGTTCCCTGGGCTGCTGAGAAAAATGTTTATTGTGTAGAAGTTGGATGAGATGTTCTGTAGAAATCAAGTAGGTCCATTTGATCTATTGTATATTTTAGATCATGGATTTCTTTATTGAGTTTTTGCTTGGATGACCTATCTATTGATGATAATGGGGTGTTAAAGTCTCCCAAAACCACTGTGTTGGAGTTAATATATGCTTTTAGGTCTTTCAGGGTATACTTGATGAAATTGGGTGCATTGACATTGGGTGCATATAGGTTGATAATTGTTATTTCCTTTTGGTCTTTTTCCCCTTTTATTACTATAGAATGTCCTTTATCTCATTTGATCAATGTAGGTTTGAAGTCTACTTTGTCAGAGATAAGTATTGCTACTCCTGCCTGTTTTTGGGGGCCATTGGCTTGGTAAATCTTCTTCCAGGCTTTCATCTAAGCCTATGTTTACTACTGTCGGTGAGATGGGTCTCCTGTAAGTAACAATTTGTTGGATCTTACTTTTTAATCCATTTCATCAAATGGTCCTTTTGTTGGGTGAATTAAGTCCACTAACTTTAAGTGTTAGCACTGATAGTCATGTGGTGATTCCTGTCATTTAGTTGTCTTAGTTGTTTGAAGGTTTGATTGTGTGTACCTAAGTTGAGGTTACTCTCTACTTTCTTGCTTTTTCTTTTCCTGTAGGTTGGTGCTGCCTGTTGTTTCCTGGTTATGTTGGGTTTCACTTTCTGTGTGCAGAATCCCTTGAAGAATCTTTTGTAGTGGTGGCTTTGTGGTTATATATTGTTTTAGTTTCTGCTTATCATGGAAGTCTTTTATTGCTCTATGTATTTTGAATGATAGTTTTGCTGGGTAAAGTATCCTGGGGTTGAAGTTATTTTCATTCAGTGCCTGGAAGATCTCACCCCAAGCTCTTCTTGCTTTTAATGTTTCTGTTGAGAAGTCTCCTGTGATTTTGATGGGTTTACCTTTGTATGTTATTTGTTTTTCCTTTCTTACAGCCTTCAGTATTCTTTCCCTAGTTTCTGAACTTGTTGTTTTAATGATGATATGTCATGGGGTAGTTCTATTTTGATCTGGTCTGTTTGGTGTTCTGGAGGCCTCTTACATCTTATTGGACTATCTTTCTCTAGATTTGGGAAATTTTCTGTTATTTTTTTGTTGAATATATTATGCATTCCCTTTGCTTACATCTCTTCTTCTTCTTCAATGCCCATAATTCTCAGGTTTGGTCTTTTGATGGAGTTGGTGAGTTCTTGCATTTTCTTTTCACTGGTCTTGAGTTGTTTAATTAATAGTTCTTCATTTTTTCCCTTAATTACCATTTCATCTTCAAGTGCTGAGATTCTTTCTTCTGTTTCTTCTATTCTGCTGAATTTGCCTTCTGTTCTGCTTTGCAATTTTGTTTTGTTCTTTTTTCTGAGGTTTTCCATATCCTGGGTCGTTTCCTCTTTAATGTTGTCTATTTTTGTCCTGAGTTCATTTATCCATTTATTGATCATGTTCTCTGTTTCACTTTGGTGTTTATACAATGCTTCTATGGTTTCCTTTATTTCTTCTTTTGCTTTTTCAAGTTCCTTTTTTTTTGTCTTGGAATTTCTTGAATGTCTCCTTTACGTTTTGGTTGTCCATATCCTGTATCATCTCTATTAAATTCTCATTGAGTACCTGTAGTATGTCTTCTTTTAAATTATTTTTGTGCGCTTCATTGGGTTCTTTGGCAGAGTTTATCTCCATTTAGTTGGAGTCTGGATCTGAGTATCTGGTTTCTTCATTACCCTCTGGTTACAAATTTTTGCTGTGGAAACTGATTTCCCTTTTTTTTCTGTCTTCCCGTCATTGCCCTTGGTGTTGTTATTGTCCCTGTACTGTGTGCAATTAAGTATTTTCTGGCTGTAATAATAACACTAGTGATATTTTAAATGGAAAGGTGAGAGGGGATGGAAATCAAAGAAGTTAAAGGAAAAGGGAAAAACAAATAATCAAATATAAAAAAAAACAAAGAAACAAACAAAAAATGTTTTTATAAAAATAATTTGGTATTAGTCCCTCAGACTCCAATCCTGGAGTTGGTGTCTCAGAAGTAGTTCTGTTTTTGTCTCATTAAAAGGAAAAAAGACCCAAAAAAGCAAAAAAAAAAAAAAAAAGACAATAAAGTGTCCCAAGTTCAGATGCAATACAGTTTCGGTGTTTTTCAGCATGCAGGTATAGTTAGGTTGTTGTCTCATCAAAGGAAGAGAAAAGAAAAAAAAGAATCTGGAGACAGCTTTGTGAATGTCTGTCTGAGGCTGTGGCTCACCTGCCCACTGCAGTCAGCCTGCTGTTGCTGGAGGCTTTATTGATTGCAGATCTCAGGAATGAGCTTCACACTCACCTAGTCCCCCAGGCTTTGTTTACTTAGAGTCCTCCTGGGCACAACCGCCACTGTTACAAGCTTTCCCCTTTCCAAGCGCACTGGGGGAGGTGGCGCTACACCTGCATTCTCGGGCTGGTGTGTTTATTTACAGTTCACGTGGGAAATGGGCCTTCCTCACTCTCCTGTGGAGTTTTCCTCCCACCACCACTTTTATAAGTTTTCCCGCTCCTGCCTTCTCTGGCTGACTTGTTTATTTACAGTTCCATGAAGGATTGCCCCTCTTCCCCCTCTTCAGCACTCAGGACACCCCACCCTCTTTGCTACGTGTCTTATTTTTCCAGCTGCTTGTTTATTATTCAGTTTGGTTTTTTCCCTGGGTCAGAGTCAGTCTGTCCAGGGGGCTATGCTGATGTGGCCCAGGGTGTCTGTGGGAATACCGTGTGCCACTTACCTCACCTGGTGGTCTGCTTCTCCAGAGCATGTTAGGCACTGGCGTCTGGTGGTGTGGGAACCCTCCTGGTTTCTCCGTTTAACGTGGAGTGGAGATGCTATGTGTGGGTTGGGGGTGTGGTGGTGTTGGAGTTTTACCTCTTCTTGGTGGTTTTTCCTGCAAGGTGCTCTCCAGTGTCTCTCCAAGATTTTACTTTAGGAAGCATGCTTTCTGCTACCTCCCTCTAGTCACCATCTTGGAATTTCACTGTTTTCAGTCCTTTTTATTTATTGTTTTTATTTCTCAGTTATTTAGTCTCTACAATCTCTGAAAGATCTCTCATTATCTTTGGTTCTTAGACCCATGATATAGATATAATTTTTCCTCTGTATGTGCTTGCTTAGGCAATGTGGAGTTCATTGGATCTGTGGGTTCATGTCTCTCATCCATTGAGCCAATTGTGTACATACACAAACTTAGATGGTGCAGTCAATCTGTCCACATGAAAATTGGTATCAGTTGATCTCAATAAGGGATGGTCTGGTGCACCAGACTAATGACCATAGGAGGGATGAAAATAGTAACATATCCCAAAAAGATCAAGAGAGAGTTTGCTAGAGTCCTGCCAGAGACCTTGATTTTTCTATCCTTGAAAATCCCACCAGCTGTGTTGTTCCAAGAGTCTGGGGGTGTGGAGCCCAAACAAGTCTCAATCATAACCCTACATGTAAGTGAACTAAACTCTTCCATCAAAATACGTAGATTGGCAGATTGGATTAAAAAGCAAGATCCAACAATCTGTTGTTCATAAGAAAAACACATTTCAAGCATAGATGCACATGAATGAAAAGTCAAAAATTGGAAAGAGATTTACCAAGCATGTGGAAACTAAAAGTAAATAGGAGTAGCTGCTCTCATATCAGACAGAGCAGAATTCATGCAAAAATCAGTCAGAAGAGATAATGAAGGTCATTGCACACTAATAAAGGGAGTAATCCAGAAAAGAAGATATAGCAATTTTAAATATATATGCATCAAACATTAGAACCCCCACATTCATAAAAGAAACACATCTGAGCTTAAAGGAGTAGATGGGACCAGAAACAATAATTGCAGATCTTAACACCCCACTGTCTTCTTTTGTTTTTATTTTTTATTTCATGGTTTTTACATTTACTCACATGTGTGTACATTGTTTGGGCCATTTCCCCCCTCTTCCTCTCTTTCCTCTTTCTTTTGGGCCCACTCTCTTCTACAGACAGAGCATCCAGACAAAGTAGCAAAGATACCCTAAAACTAAATAATACCATGGATAAAATGGACTTAATGGACATTTATTGAGTATCTCATCCTATGATAGCAGAATACACATTTTCCTCAGCAGCCTATGAAACTTTTTCCAAAACAGACCACATCATAGAACATAAAACAAACCTGAAAAAATACAAAAATGTGAAACAATGTCCTGTATACTAATCAAACAATAATGGTGTAAAATTAGAAATCAACAGCAAGGAAAGCCACAAAACACATTTAAACTCATGGAGATTGAACTACATACTTTGGAGCAGTCCATGAGTTACTGAAGGAATTAAGAAAGAAATGTAGAAATTCCAAGAATCAAATGAAAATGAAGACACAACTTACCAGTGGGTCACAGCAAAGGCAGTCTTAAAAGGGAAGTTTATAGGCATGAATGCCCAGATCAGAAAACTAGGGAGATCCCAGATAAATAATCTAATGATATATCTCAAGCTCTTAGAAAAACAAGAACAAGCCAACCCAAAGTGTAATAGATGAAAAGAGATTATAAAAATGAGGGCAGAAATCAATGAATTATAGAATGAAGAAACCAATACAATCAATCACTAAAACAAAATGCTGGTGCTTTGAAAAAATAAAGATCAACAAGCCTCTAGAAAAATTAACTAAAAGAAGAAAGAAGACCAAATTAATAAAATCAGAGGTGAAAGGGGGGCATATCACAAGAGACACCAATTAAATTCAGAGGATCATGCAGAAATACTTTGAAAACCAACACTCCTGAATATTGGAAAATGAAGAAAAAATAGAAAAATTTGTTGACACATATAACTCACCAAAATTGAAAAAAGAGGTCATCAAAAACTTAAATAGATGTATGACAAACAATGAGATTGACAGAACTGTAAAGAACTTCCCAACCAAGAAAAGCCCAGGTCCTGAATTCACTACTAAATTCTACCACACATTAAAAGAGGAACAAGCACTGATGCTCCTCATTATTCCATAAAGTACAAAAGGAATGAATACTACCAAACACATACTGCAAAACCAGTTTTACCCTAATGCCAAAGCCACATAAAGACTCATCAAAACAGAAAGTTACAGGCCAATATCCTTGATAAATATAGATTTGAAAATCCTTAATAAAATACTTGCTAACAAAATCCAACATATTAAAAAGTTCATACACCATGATCGAGTAGGTTTCATTTCAGAGACTCAAGGAGGGTACAACATTCACAAATCAATAAATGTAATACAACACAAACAGAATCAAGGACAAAAACCACATCATTACATCAATAGATACACAAAATGCCTTCAACACAATTCAGCATGCATTCATGATGAAAGCTCTGAAGAATCTTGGAATAGAAGGCACATACCTCAACATTATAAGGGCTTTATATGAAAAACCTATAGCCAACATCATACTAAATGGGAAAATACTGAAACCATTTCCTCTAAAATCAGTACCAAGGCAAGGATGTCTACTCTCCTCACTCTTATTCAGCATATTTTTGGAATTCCTAGGCAGACCAACAAGACAGGGGAAAGAAATAGAAGTGATTCACACAGTGAATAAAGAAGTCAAATTGTCCCTATTTACAGGTGATATCCTGTCCCTGAAAGATTCTTAAAAACTCAACCAAAAATCTCTTAGATCTCATGAACACTTTCAGCAAAGTAGCAGGATACAAAATCAACACACAAAAATCATTAGCATTTCTATGCACAATGACCAGTCTGAGAAAGAGATCAGAAAAACAATACCATTCACAATAGCTTTTAAGGATTAAAATATATAGGAATAAATTTAACTAAGGAGGTGACTGACCTATACAATGAAAATTACAAGTCACTAAATAAAGAAATCAATGAAGACATAAGAAGATAGAAGGAAATCCCATGCTCATGGATTGGAAGAATCAATATTGTGAAAATCAATATCTATATATTCAATGCATTCCCTACCAAAATTACAATGACATTCTTCACTGAGATAGCAAAGTCAATGTTAAAGTTTATATGGAAGCACAAAAGACCTCAAATAGCCAAAGTAATCCTGAGTCAAAAGAGCAATGCTGCAGGTATCACAATACCTGACTTCCATAGTAATAAAATCTCTAGGTACTGGCACAAAAATAGACATGAAGATCAAAAGACTAAACACAGAAGACACCACTGTAAACCTACACAACTACAGCCATCTGATATTTTCCAAACATGCCCAAATATACGTGGGAGAAAAGGGAGCCTCTTCAACAAATGGTGCTGAGAAAACTGAAACTAGACTGCTGTCTCTCACCTTGTACTAGCATCAATTCAAAATAGATTAAAAATGTTAATATAAGATCAGAAATAGTGAAAATATTCCACAAAAAATAGGTTACACACTGGACCACATAGGAATAAGTAATAACTTCATGCACGGAGCTCCAGTACCTCAGCAATTAAAATTACTGACAATGGGACTACATGGAATGAAAAAACTTCTTTGCAGGAGGGAAAACATTCACTAGACTGAAAAGGCAGCCTCCAGAATGGGAGAAAATCTTTGCCAGCTATAAATCTGACAAGAGATTGAGAACTAGAATATACAGGGGGATCAAATAACCTCTCAAAAAATCAACAACACACTGAATAAATGGACAAATGAACTGCACAGACAATTCTCAAAAGAAGTACAAGTGGCCAATAAATATATGACAAAATGCTCAACATCCTTGGCCATAAAGGAAATGAAAATGAAAATGACATTGAGATTCCACCTCAACCCAGTCAAAATGGCTATGATACCCCAATATCCCAAATAACAAAAAAATGCTGGTGAAGATATGGGGGAAAAAGAGCACTTCTACACTGTTGGTAGGAATGTAAATTAGTGAAGCCTCTATGGTAAAGAACATGGAGGTCCTTCAAAAACTAATAAAACACTCATATGACCCAGTGATGCCACTCTTCAGCATATATCTGGTGGAATGTGCTCCAGTGTATTGTAGAGCCACTTTCACACCCATGTTTATTGCACCACTATTTAGAACAGACAAGATTTGGAAGCAATCCAAATGCTCCATGACTGATGAATGGATAAAGAAAATATGGTATATATACACAATGGAGTTTTATTTAGCTATAGAGAAAAACAAAATTGTGTTGTTTGCAGGTAAATGGATGGAACTAGAGAACTTCATGTTAGGGTCAATGAGCTTGGCTCACATGTTTTCCCTCATGTGTGGAAGCTGAACCTATAAGTTATATACAAATATGGATACCTGTTGAAATTGTTCTAAGAAGGGAGGAGGGCACAAGAGGTAGAATGATTGAGGGTGTAAATCTGACAAACATATATATAAGCACATATGTAAATGTAACAATGTATCCCCCTTTACAACTTCTATATACTAATAAAATAATTTTTAAAATATTATCGATTACCAAGTCTTCATCTTCTTTAAAAACTTCATTTGTATCACAGAATGACATGGGTCTTGCACATGTTCAATTTCCCAGTGCCCAGTGGATACAGGTCAAGTGCTCTAAAAGTCTGCATTTGGTTGAAGAATTATCTACATCTGTGCTGTATGGCATTCTTTTAAAGATTCAGTGATTGGTTTTATACCCTGTTTTCCACTGATTCACAGTGGGTAGGAGAGCAAACATAAAATAAAAAGAACACAAAGAACTGCTACAGGCTCGCAGTGATCATATGCACAGAGACAAACAAGAAAAATAGCTATACTATCTATAATTTTGGGAGACTGTCATATAGTTCTGAACAGAGGCATGTTTTTATGATGATATTAGATGAATGAATGGTGAAATAAATTCATATAAGATTTTAGAAATTGCAAATAGAATATTCTATTACTATTTCACATAATATACAAACGCTTCAATCTAATTTAAAAAACCAGGAAATGTGGGATGTTATGATGTAGAAAAGAGACACCCATATTGAACACTTCTGTATGTAACAATTATCATATTATATTAATAACATTCAGATTAATGATAAATGCTATCATGCTGGAGTCAATTCAACACTAGAATTTTCTAATATCCTTTATAACTCACATTTAGCATAATTTCATAGCATACATGTAGGATTTTAATTTTGTTTTGAAATATATTGGGACTGACAATAACTGTAGAGTACAATTAATTTGTATAACTACCACTTATGCAGGTAAGGTTTTTGGTAAGTTCATTGAACTCACACAGAACAGTATAAAAACAAATGTGAATATCGTCAGTACTGTAGTTCAGGAAATACACTATCCTACAACCCAGAGGTTAAAGAAGAGATTAAGCACAAATCAGAAATTGAAAATATTATGAATGGAATTTTGGGAATTGTGACTAAAATTCTTCTAGGACAGTAATGTAAAATCCTGTGTTATATAATATATAAATTCTATATATCAAGCATTTATCACAAGCTACAAAAGGAACAAAATAACCACTGATAGAAAGTTAATATTATAGGAAAACCTAAATAATAAACAATAGTGATGAAGACAAGCAAAACTAAAGTGTACTCTAATAAAAATAAGTTTGGTAAAACCTTAATACATTAAATAACCAAGAAAGAGAACACTTGCAAACAGGAGGTCAATTGTAAAATTCTATGGAAATCATAGTGGCACCTGTAATTGTAACTACTTGGAAGGTGAATGTGGGAGAACCATGGTCTGATTCCAGCCTAGGCAAAGTTATCCAGTGACTAACAAGTTAAAACAAACCACAGACAAACTAAAAAATCAAATGAACTGGAATGCATGTCTCAAGTGGTACAGCATATGTCTAGCAAGCACAATGCCCTGAGTTCACTACCCAGTATAAAAAAAATACAGTGTAAAAATTCACATCGTTACATTATAAATACAGAAACTTACAAATTCTCAGTAATTGAAGTTAACAAGTTTCACAAGAGGGAATTAAACATGTTGAGAGATAGGAATGTATCTCAGGGATAGAACACATGCATGGGGTGCATGAGGTCCTGAGCTCAACCCCCATCATCACACAAAAGACTCCATGTTCCCACATGCAATAATGAAATAGATGCCATAGCTGAAACAGTTTACACAAATTTTAGATTCAACAAGATCTTCAGTGTGTAAATTTATTAAAATTTCCAGAATACAATAATATACATTCCTCAAACTCCTTCAGATAATAGGAAAAATAGGACAATCCACTGTATTTTATGAGAATAGATAAATTTTATTCCTCTGTCTGAGAACGTTATATGAAAATAATTTTACATCATTTTTCTTTTTGAACTAAATTCACACTTCCTTTTCCAAATCAAGATATTTAAAGGGGGTTACAAAATTTCCAAATTTGATATGTGAAATGTAATTGAATAGAGTAGTTTCTGCAAAAAGAGGAGCAATAATATCACTGATGGCATAAATATATATATCACTAAATCCTGCAAACATTCATGTCTTAAAATGAGTAATAACAGAAACTACTATAACAAAATTAGGAGTGTATGATTATCTTAACTCCATAAAAGTTATTTTCAGAATCTAAAAGCAAGCATCACATGCAGTGGTTAAATATCAATTTTGCAACTTCTGCTATGCATTATTTTGGGATCCTGGCCAAGAAAATAGTGATAGTAAACTATACCCATGGGGGCAGAATTTGAACCCATAGTCTTATGCTTGCTAGACAGGTGTTCTAGCAAGAACCCCATTGAGGCAAGAGCCCTAGACCTTTTATTTTTTTTTTTTCGTGGTGCTAGGGATAGAACTTGTTAGATATTTCCATTACTGCTTGAGCCACTCCACCAGCCCTTCTGACTATTTTGGAGATAGAGTCTCACTTTTTGCCCAGATTGTCTGGGACCGTGACCCTTCTATTTCATGCTAGCTGCCATAGTTTGGAATTCAGGCATGTGCCACCATGCGCAGTTTTTATCAGTTGAAATGGAGTCTCATAAACTTTTTTGCCTGCACTGGCCTGAAAACATGATCAAGCTGCATAGCTTAGAACGACAAGTGCACAACCACACACCCAGATATTGAATGCAATGGCATCTCACTAACTTTATGCTTGGGCTGGACTCAAACTGCAATCATCCTGATTTCAGCCTGTCAAGTAGATATGATTGTGTTTTGGAAACAATTTTGTGTTTTTGCTCATGGCCAGACTTGCACTATGGTTACCATGTAGCTTGGATTACAGGCACACACCACCATGCTCAGCTCCTTTTTTGAGATCTGAATCTCATCAACTTTTCTCCCAATTTATCATTGACGTGAGATCTTCCTTATCTCTGCCTCCTAAATACATGGGATTACAGGTGTGAGCCACTTCACCTGGCAACAGGATATATTTAAAAGACATGAAGACATCACAGTGGTATGTTCATATGCTAGTATTGTATATGAAATACATGTAAATAATTGAATTAATAATTGAATTGATTAGTGACTGTATGAAGTTAATGAATGAAAATCGATTTTCTTCTACCTAGCAGTAGTAAGTCATTCACAAATGAATGTTTTAAACAATGGCATTTATGTTTAATATGTACAATACCAGAGATAAAAATCATTAGTATTTTGAAAGTCTCTTGCTAGATACTATAGAAAGATGGAAAAAACTTTAAAAAGAGCAGAATAAGCATAGGTTTAAATCATGTTTCTGGGGGAACACTTCATATTCTAAAGATGTCAGTGTTCTCCAATTTCATACATCAAATCAATGGAATTTCACTCATAATTCAAACATGTATGTGGTGAAAATCACAATGTGTTATAGGATGAGAGGACTTGCTTGATCAAATGAAAAGTATTATTGATCATATCTAGTTCTCTATTATAATATTATCTAGTTCATAATAAGTGAAAATGTATTTCTAAATTACTGTTTGTCCTTTGGTGAATAAACCAAGGTCCTAGTTTATAGGGGCTTATAGAGTTCATAGAGCTTGATTTATTGAAACAGGTATATCTTTTAGTGTTTTGGAGAATATGCTAGATACATCTGAAGAAATGAAAGCTTTATTTATGTCAGCATAAAGAAAATGAGCAGTATTTACTTCAAACTATTTGTTATGTATAATTGTGTAACTAGTATCTAAAGTATCTAAAGTAAAAAAACAAGATAATTTGTCTACTCTAGCCCAATGAACTGCTGTGAGGAAGGCGCTGGGGATAAGAGAGAAAATTTGAACCTGGACTAATGATAACTTGTACTCCTCACCAGACATGGACCAGTGTGTGAAGTATCCAGATCATCAGAATTCCAGCACAGAGACAAACACTGCCTAGAAAAAGCTGTGGGCTTTCTACCTTATGACGAACCCTTGGGGATGGCTCTCTCTTGCATGGCTCTATGCCCCTCTGTTCTCACAGCTGCTGTGCTTTGTGTCTTTGAGAAGCACAAAGACACTCCCATTGTCAAGGACAACATCTGGACTCTCAGCTACATCCTTATTATTTCCCTCACCTCTGTTTCTTACTCTTCATTGGTCTCTGTTTCTTACTCTTCATTGGTCAACCCAACACAGCTACCTGCATCCTCCAGCAGACCACATTTCACCAAATGTGGTCATTGTGTTCACTGTGACGGTTTCCATAGTGTTGGCCAAAATTATTGCTGTGGTCCTGGACTTCAAGGTCACTTCTCCAGGGAGAAGGATGAGGTGGTTGCTGGTATCAAGAATACCTAACTTCAGCATTCTCATCTGCACCATAATACAGCTGACTTTGTGTGAAATCTGGCTGGGAACCTCTCCTCCCTTCATTGACACAGATCAACACTCAGAACATGCACACATTTGCAACAGGGCTCAGTTGTGGTCTTCACCTGTGTCCTGGGATGCCTGGGCTCGTTGACCTTGGGGACCTTCACTGTGGCTTTCCTAGACAAGAACTTGCCTGACATATTCAGTGAAGCCAAGTTCCTGACATTCAACATGTTGATGTTCTGCTGTGTTTGGGTCACCTTGCTGCCTGCCTACCATAGCACCAAGGGGTAGGTCACAGTGGCTGTGGTGGTCTTCTCCATCTTGTCCTCCTGTGCAGGGCTGTGAGGCTGCATCTTTGTCTCCAAGTGCTGTATTATTTTTTCTGCATATTTTACGTGATAAATAAATTGACCTTACTGCCAGGTTTTATGTCATGGTATAAAAGCATAATTTCTGTGTCAAACATGAACTAACATTTTGATTCCTTTATTTATGTTCTTGGAATTTCAGGACATTTTACAGATATGATCTTGTAATGGCATCATTGTCTCATTTTCTCATTTCATCTCATTTCTCTTTCTTTCCAGGTTGGTAATAGCATGTCTGGGGGAGTGATGAGGAGTAGGCAGATAGTAGGCAATTTTCAACCAAAGTGCAGGGAAATGTGCCCTGAGATCTTACTAGGAAATCTGGCCTAGCTATAGAAGCAAGTGTGAGTCAGAGGATAGTTCCACATGTAGATAAATTTGTTCAACCCCCAGAGAGGAGTAGAGGACACTGTCAACATGGGCAAAGTTCTGGGAGAAGAAGGTCAGGAGAAAAAAGCAGGCAAAGCAGAGGCGCACCTCTGCCCTAGCATCAGACACTTGAGTACTTCAGACATCAGAAACTGCTGGTAGAAATCTTACAATTTGCTCCATCCAAACTAGCAAGTAATAACCACTGACCTGCCCCATAGACTATACTTACAGGTAAATAACACAGATGAAAACAGGCAGCCAAACTAACAAACTGTTTCCACTGGGCAGCAGGCCTGTGGAATCAGTCAGAGAATGGAAACCCTGTGGGCAATTTGTGCTGAGAACAAACCTTGGCATTCTTAGAAGCAGGGCTCCTTCCTTCTCATTATTTTTTTCTAGTCTTAATTTTATTCTTTTCCCTTTATATTACTTCTTCCTTCTCTCTTTGACAGTTCACTTTTCTATGGAGATTTTTTCTTTTTTTAAATGTTTTTCTTAGTTTATAATAGTTGTACATGGAGTTCATTGAGACATTTCCATATATGCATACAATGCATCCTGGTTTGGTTCATTTGCTCCATTGTGCTCCCTCTTCCTGTCCTCATTAAAATGACTTAGACAGATTTTTCCATATTCATACATGTGTATAAAGTACATCCACAATATTTACTCTTCTGTACTCTCTTCACTTACCCGCCCCATCCAGCTAATACTCTTCCCTTAATGTGTTCTGTTCTATATTCCTGTCCTCCATTGTTTAAGTGTCTGTTCATTGTTCAATATGGTTTTGACTTGGAATTTTACATGTAAATATATTTATCAGTACAACTCTATTCTTCTTCTTCACCCTTTTCCTCCTACCTTATGGAGACATTTTAACCCAGACTGATTGGTTTAAATATTTGCATATTTTTTCAACATCTTATACAATTTCTTTTTCAGTCTTTTTTTGCTTTTATAATTTGATTATTTTACTATACACTTTACAACTAATTTCTTCTATCTCTTTGACCTGTTTTTACATTTTGTTCTGGTTGTCATTGTTATTGTTGTTATTTTATCTTTTACTGTAATTTATGTACTCGATTAAAAATGTACTCTCCTGACAGGGCCCAGCCTGGTGTGAGGCTTTCAGTATCCCTGACTCAACCTACAGAATGAAAGGATTATACATGAAGCTAGAAATCTCAACCTTTAACATGGAATATTTAATTACCTCTTCTTTTTCTCTCTCACCTTTCTTTCTCACCAATTTTTTTTCTGTATGTGAGCTCAACTAAATCAGTTTGCTAAACTGGTAAGATAAACACTCTTAGTTTATCTTCTTTCTCCTGCTTTTCTTTGAATCTTAAAAAAAATTATTTATTAATTTATTTACATTGTACTGGATGGGGGTATATTGTGGCATTTCAAAAGTTCTTACAATATATCAAATATACCATAATTAAATTCACCCCTTCTACCATTCTCCTTTATCTTACTCTCCTGCCATTTCTGGAATAGTTTCAACAGGTATCATTTTTCTATATATGTACATACATACACAGTATTGGAACTATACTCACCTTACCATGCCATTTTCCTACTTCCTTTCCCCTCCCACTGATACCAACCTCTCAGGCAGACCTGCCCTTCTATTCTCCTATTTTGTAAGAAAAAAATGGCATTTTTGTTTGTTTAATATAGCTACACAGGAAGATTACTTGTGACATACCCATATATACATGTATTATAACTCAAATTGCTTCATCTCCTTTATTTTTCTTCCTTCTACCTTAGTCCTCTTCTTATAGTGATTTCAATAGATTTAAACATTCTATATACATTCTTGTATAGAGAGTACACCAACCATGTTCATCTTCTTAACTTCTTTTATACTCCACCTCTCATATGTGACCTCCCATTACCGTGCCCTGTTTTTCATAATATTGCGATATTTTCCCTCTTGTTATTCTGTCTTTATGTCTCTATATTTCTAATACTATTCACTAGTTCTATGTCTCTTATTTTGTTTCCATTCCTACTCATATTAACTAGTACCTTCTAAGTTCACATACTAGTATTTTTGCTCCTTTATTTTTATAAGTTTATTAGAGATGTGGTGTGATTGTTCTTAATTAGTTATTTCTATATTTCAATAGTGAGTGTATCTAATAATTTTGTTTACATTAACAGCTACTTTAATTCTCTTTGAGTAGTGCTATGGATCAGGTCTGTGTCCTACACACATAAGATGAATTTTTGTCTACCGTGCTACACTCCCAGTCCAGTAGTGAGAAACTGCACCTCAGTACTGCCACTAGACAGGTCTGTCTGAACACTGCAAATATTTCATCTGTAAGAATATTAAAAACTCCAGCCAGCAATGTGATTATAGATGTGCAAATCCAGACACAAGAAATATGAAAAGAAAGGCAACGTGAATCCTCTGCCTGTCAACCATTCCACAATAATGGATGCTAATGATAATGAAGGAGATGAATTCCCAAAGAACTCAAAAGCATGAGAATAATAAAATTAAAAAGGACATGGATGCACACCTGAATGAATTCAAGTGAAATACATATAAATCGCTCAGTGGAGTAGGAAAGACAATGTAAGATACAAAAGAGGATTTCATTAAAAAACAAGAGAAAAGACTACTGCAGAGTCAAGATAACAGCTGAGTAATATCCCTCACTATTCCTCCTCACAAACACACCCAAGTGAATGACTGTTTTCATACTACATTTTCTCCAGAAGTAGTAAAGGAGTCAGGACTGGCAGCCCAATAGATGTGATTACACCAGTATCTCACAAACACTCTACCGTGTACTAAAGAGAAAGCAGGGACAAAATGAATGGTGGATGTAAAATGACAGCCACCAAATGATAGGTGCTTGTGAGTATAGAATGAGTATGGAGTCTGGAGGTGACCAGTAGGGAGTCCAGTGCATATAGCATAGTTGCTGGTGTCCCTAAGCCAGACTGTCTTTCTCTGCTGTGGGAAGTTTCCAACAAACTACATCATAGAAAGCCCCTTCAAGTCTAAATATAGAGTCCTGATGACCAGCAAAGCCCTGTCACTTTAAACATATACATCTCAGAAACCATGCATACCTAAACCACATGATGGCAGAGAGAGTCAGCAAACTCAGAACCCAGTACTGCAGTATCAAAACTGGAAGCTACACTGGTCTGGAGAAGAACATTCTGTGATTTGCCTGGGGCCTGGGATACAGAGATTACCACAGGACAACTGCGGTGAGAAACAAGGGTCTGACAGGTTAGGACAGCAACCTGTAGGAGTTGATAAAGATAATTGCAATCAGAAACATAAGGCTACTTTTCTGTACTCTTGCTCCTGTTCAGGACCCTGAATAGCCATTCTCCCACTGAACAAAATCCCCAAATCAGACAGCCTTACTGGCCTAACCAGTGCAGCCTTTAAAGAAAAGAATACTTCTCTGGGGAGGAAAGATGGACAAACTGTCTAGTAACAAAGAGAATATTTGCTGTGTTTTTATCTTTGTCTTTATGTGGGTTTTTGTTTGTTTGACTGATTTTGTTATCTCTTTCTTTGTTTCTTTTTTGTTTTTCTTTTTTCTCCTTTTTTTGAAGTCACTAGTGGTAAGGCACAACAATCACTTTTAATATTCAATTTTAACTATATGTTCTTCCTCATCTCTTGCATGCTTCATTTTTACTTCTGCCCACAAAAATTAGAGTAGTTCCTCCTATTTTTCTTCTTTCCATACACCATGGTATACAATTCTCCTTTGTTGTCATTATTTTTGATAGGTTTTTCTTTGAAAGCCATTTTAGTTAATATTTTTCTCTTTCCTTTTCAGTATACGTTTGGCCCAATCTTTTTAAATGGTCTCCATTCTCAACATACCCTTCTATTAATTTTAGTCATGTCCACTTAAATCCTTATTACACCACATTTCTTGTACTATTCATTAGTATTTTCCCTCCTATATTCCTTCCATTAGTAACCTTATTAACTATGTGTTCATAGTCCATGAATTCTTTGCTCCTTTATTCCTATAAAGTTATTAGCACCATGGTGTTGGCTGTTTCTAAATAAGGATTACTATATTCTCATAGTGACTGGGTCTATCAAATGGATTTCTTCTTAGCAAATAATCTTGTCCTTAAATAATTATGTGGTTAGACCCTGGATTGAGCACTGTGGGAAAATGTCTGACTACTGAGCCATACCCTCAGTCCAGTGGCAAGAGAGTGCACCACAATCTGGCTACTACATAGTCCTGATGAAACAGTGTCAATACCCAAACTTAAAGGACACAGAGATTAAAACCTACAAACCAAATACAGCATCCTTCCACACACACATAAGTAAAACAGGAAAAAGAAAGCAACATATCTACTCCAAAGTCAATTTCAAATTCCAAAATTAGGGACTTTAATGATGGTAAAGTGGATGCCATCTCAGACAATAAAATCAAAAGAATGTTAATAACAGTGATCAACACAATTTAAGAGACATGTATAAACACTGGATGAATTCAGAGTAAATATAAGCAACTGAATGAAGTAAATGGGAATTCAAGCAAACAGATTGTGAAAGAAGACAATGCCAGATATGAAAAAGGAATTAAATAAAATATAGAAAGGCTGAAAAATCTACTTGAAATTCTGAAAATGGAAAGCTCAGTTATTTAAATAAAAATTCACTTGAAATCTCACTAATACAGTGAAAACAGAATATCAGGATCAAAGATAGAGTAGAGAAATCAGAGCACTCAGAAAACACAAAAACTACTAATAAAGTGTGAACAGAACATGTAAAACCTCTACAACACCATTAAAAGACCAAACCTATGAAGCATGGGTATATTTCAATATATTAATACCAGAATATTTTCCAAATCTTGAGAAATAAAGGTTTATCCAGGTATAGGACTGTTTTAAGACTCCAAACTGAAAAAAAAGGACATCCACCAAACACTTTATAGTTAAAACTCTGGATATGCTGAAGAAAGAAAGAATATTGAGAACTTCAAGAGAGAAGTAGTGAGTCATATATGAAGGTAAACCTATCAGAGTAACAGCAGACTTTGCAAAAGATACTCAAAATTGCACAGAATAATATATTCCAAGCCCTGAAATACAACGAGTGGCATACTAAATTTCTGCACCCAGCAAAACTATCCTTCACAGTAAACAAAAGCTGAAGGAATGCATGATCACTATCCTGCTGAAGATACTTAAAGAAATCCAACACGAAGAAGAGGAAGATAAACTAGACAAAGAAAAAATGTGAAAGAAAAATCCCCCAGATGTGTAGATATGCCAATGTGCATGAGGAAAGAAGCAAAATAACAAAAATGACAGAAGATACTGTACACATTTCAAAAAACTATGCTGAATTTTAATGGTCTCTAGTCCACAATGAATAGTTATAAAATAGTGGGTTGGATTATTTTGTGTAAAAGTGACACACCTCACTGGAAAACATAAACATGGGCTTAGAGTGAAAGGTATAGAAAAGACTTTTCAATCAAATAGACATGGAAAGCAAGCATGAATAGCTATACTTGTGTCTGACAAAATAAATTTCAAATGACAACTAATCAGAAGATACACATAAGATCACTTCATACTAATAAAGGGAACAATCCATCAAAAGGCAATAAACACGTTAAACATATTCACACCAATAGTTAGCATACTCAATTTCATAAAACAAATACTCCTGGACATAAAACACAGATTGACCCCCAGCAAAGTAATGGTGGTTGACTTCTCTATTTCACCTTCACTGAAGGGTAGTCATCCAGACCAAAAAAACAGCAAATAAATCTCAGAATTAAAGGATACTATACAACAAATGAACTTCAAGGAATTCTACTGAACATTTTGTCCCAAAGCAGCACAATACACATTCTTCTCAGCAGCCCACGGAACTTTTTGCAAAATGGGTAATATTTTAGGACATAAGGAAAGTGTTACTATAGAAGAAAACGGAAATAACCTCCTTTATTTTATCAGACTATAATAGAATACAACTAGAAACCAAATGGAAATGAAGCTACAGAAAATATTCAAGTACATGGAATGACCAGTAGATCAAAAAGAAATAAGAGGTGAAATAATATTACTAGAATCAAATCAAAATTAAAACACAACTTACCAGAACCCTTTGGATACTTCAAATGTTGTGCCAAGATAAATGTGTATAACTATGCATGTCTATATTAAAATTCAGAGATTTCCTCATATACAGAATTTAGACTGCCCCTAAAAATAAATGCCATGAATGTAAAAAGGTGGGACTGTTTGGGGGTAGGAATTAGCAGGAGAGGGGAGGATACATATAGAGAGTGAAGTGAGGGGGGAAATATGATCAAGGTATTTCATATATATGTATAAAAATAGAATAATTAAATCCATTAAAACTTGTTTTTAAAAAGAAGGGAAATAGGGTGAATTTGATGAAAGTGTGTTAAATGTGTACATGGAAATATCACGATGAAATCCCTTTGCATAATTAATATATGCTAATAAAAATCGAAGAGATCACAAATAAATCACTTTATCATGAACTCAAGTCCTTAGAAAAACAAGAACAAATCAAACCTTCAATTAGTAGGTGGAAAGAAAGATAAAGAAATTAATGACATGGATACAAAAAACCCCACAAATAATCGATGAAATAAAAAGGTTGATATTTTAGATGGATAAACAGAATTAGTAAACTCTTAGGTGAACTAACCAAGAGAAGAAGGAAGAAGTCCCAATCAGATAAAATTAATGAATAAAAAGATAATATTAAAACAAATACCAATGAAATTTGGAGGATCATTAGCGAATAATTTGAATTAGGGGTTAATCTGACTAAAACGTCTGAAATACCAAGGGAAAAACCTCTTGAATTATTGATATACACTTAAAAAACAAAGCTCAGAAAGGTGAAACAGGTCCTGTCTGAGGGTGGGCACCAGTGGGAGAGCATAAAGAAAGGGTGAAGGGGAGAAATTTTGGTGGATGCATTTTGTTTTCCAGTATGAAAATAGAAAAATGAAACCTGTTGAAATTGTTCTAAGAAGGGGAGGATGGAGGGTGAGGAAGACTGATGGTGAGGGTGAATCTAATGAAGATTTATTGTGAGAACATGTAAATATCACTATGTAAAACCCTGCACAACTAGTATATGCTAATAAAACATATTCTAGTAAAGTTATAAATCTAGAAGAAAAGAAACATATAAATGCATGTGACATACCAAAATTCATCCAAGAATATCTAAACCACATAAACATCTATAATGAGATTGAAGCAGTAATAAAGAATCACCTAACAAATAAAACCCAGGATCAGAAGGATTCACTATTGAATTCTATTGACCTGCAGGAAAGAACTAACTCCAATGTGCCTCAATCTATTCAGTAAAATAGAAAACCCAGGAAAATCACCAAATTAATTCTTGAAGCCAGTATTTCTGTGCCACTAAAGCCAAGTAAGGAGACAGCAACAAAACAAGGAAGGAAGGAAATCATAGAACAATTTACCTGAGGAACATGGACTCAAAAATTCTCAAAAACATACTTGCAAGACAAATTCAACAACACATTAAAAAGTTCATGTGTCATCATCAAGTTTTTATTCCACATGTGCAAATAAATTCACATAATACAGCTTGTAAACTGAATCAAGTGAAAACACCCCACATAATTGTCTCCTCAGAGCCACATCAGCACCTTTGACAAAATTCAACATCATTTCATAATAAAAGTTCTGGAACACTAGGAATAGAAGGAGTATACCTAACATAATAAGGTGGAAGTCTATGACAGACTTACAGCCAACATCATAATAACAGGGAATAACTGAAATCAAGTGTGTCTACCTTCCCTACTTTTCATATAGTGCCTGAATTATTGTCCAGACCAATAAGGCAAGAGAAAGAAGTAAATGGGAAACAAATAGAAAAGAAGGAGGACAAATTATCACTATTTTCACATGATAGAATCCTATATGTAAAAGATACTCATAAATCTACCAGTAAAATTCATAGATTTGAATTTTCTTTTCTATATACTAAAAATGAATAGGCTGAGAAATCAATCAAGCAAACTATCCCACTCACAATAGCATCAAAAAATTAAACAACTAAGAATAAAATTACCTAAGAAGGTGAAAAAGCTCTACCACTGAGCTATATCCCCAGCCCTGCTGTCCTTTCCTCTCAAATGTACATCCCGTTCTATCTATACCAGAAGCTCTTGCCTGTATCCCACAGGGATCCCACTAACCAGCAGGAAAGAAAGAAGAGTTTCTGGAGAGAAGGCAGAAGCTCTCCCTGACAGAGTGGAAACCAGGGAAGGCTACCGGAAGAGGGAAGGGCAGAACTGAGACTGGAAGGGGCAAATGTCTGCTTGGCAGGAAGAGAACATGGAGTGTGCTTCAGGTAAGACAAGAAGGAGTAGACAAAAACCTAAGACAGGTTTCCCCCAGTTCTTTCTGCCTCTACCTTACCTCCAAGCTAAGCTGGCCTCATAAATTTTGGAAATCAGGGAGCCAGGCTTGATGGTTACCTTCTGGTTACTATTGTCAGGAGACGTGGCAAGGTATACAGTGAAAGATTCCTGAGACTTTCCTGACTGTGCTGGGAGGTGGGTGGTAGATACTCACCTGTACCTGAGATTCTGTTTGTGCTTTCCATGGGAGGTGTTCCGGAATCAGGAAGCTGAGTAAGAGGCTCCTACTTCCTCTGCAAACTTAGAACTTTAGGGATTACCCTGAATAAATGAAGGCCCTGAGTCAGAGATAGAATCCTGGCCTCCCCCAGCATTATGAAATCTTCAGAATGCTGAGGCCATCAGGGTGATGTCATAGACCACTGGCCTGCCCCTTTCCCTCTCTGCTCATAGGAAACCTGGCTGGGCCTCTTCTCCCTACACCCCTTCTTCCCAGAGATAACTCATCAGCCTAACCAAGTAGACTGCTAGGCCATCTGTAGCCACAGAGCACCCACATTCTCCAGAGGTCTCCAGACTTGACCTGAAACCCAGCTCAGTCCTGATGAACAAGGGTCTGCAGCAAGATTCCCCCAGCATGGTGCCAACAGGCTGTCACCAAAGACCACTGGTACCTGTAAATTGGGCTTTTCTGGAGAGTCCTAAACCACTTACACCATGACCACACAGACTGTTCTTAGGTTTTGAACCCACCCAGAGGCCCATCTCACTGTAAACCCATCAAAACAACCCTGGATGGAAACTGCCCTAATATACTTCCCATGATCCATTTTCTGAGACACCCGAAGTCTGACACACTAAATCCACTGACCCATAACAAATCTCTAACACAACAACCTCTTATAATCCTGACAATCAGGAATCTTTAGCCCTCCCACTCATGTACCCAAAATACCCTCAGGTTGAGAGAAGCACACACACACACACACACACACACACACACACACACGCCCCTATCTAGTAGCAGACATCCTCAGATTGTGACCAACTAATTCCACCCCCAGGACTTGTCACTTCTGATGAAGTCCCCTAAGATTCCCCTGACCTCTAATCCCCAGGGCAGTCCCTTTTCTATGCTCCTAAAAGCCCCCTCAACTCAGCCTTAGGTAGCCTACACAGGGTGCTCCACAAACTCTTCTAGAATTCTTCCATGATGGTTCCAACTCCTAGGTGCACCCCCATGATTTGACCCCTACTTCTAAACCTCACAAATATAACCCATAGTTTCCAGTGGTTATTAGCACCCTAAATATACCTCCTCTTTGTTTACCCACCAACTCCACCTCACATTTACTGAATATCCATCTACCCCAGACACCCATCATCTGATCATAAGGGTCTCCCCTAAAATGACCACTGAATGATCCCTGGTATCCAAAGATCATACCTGAAACTCTCCCCTAATCCTCATGATTTTTTTCTCAAAATCTCCCTCATATGTGCCCTTGTCATCAGGCTCTTTCATAACCAATCTCCTATCCATACCCCACAAAGAACACCAAGTTCAAGACCCCAAAAACCAGGATGGCCCCTCACACCCTTGTTCTATTTCTCCCAGAAATACTGCTATGTGGTCTCTGTCAAAGGCCACATCTAACCCTGTTCATCAGCCCCTCAAATTCTCTAAGGAATGATTTGGACTCCCTAAATTAGGCCATACTTCCAATTATAGGATCATCCTATGATGATTCCATGAATGCCCAACTCCCTCCTCTGTGTTTGATCCCCCAACTTCCTTACAGACCCTCTCCAAAGACACACTTCCAAGATCACATCATGTTTAACCCTCAGAAAGCCCCTGAAGCTTTCACTCTGGGACCAGTCACCAGGCCCCCTCCTACCCATCCAGATTAGGACACCAAAGGATAGTCATGTTCTCAACTCACAGAGATTCTCAGGCAGATATACCACAAGCTCCCTCCACCTGCTCTCACACAAGTCTCCAGGAGCAATAGTTGCATACACTCCCATGCAGCCTCATTTCCTTCCTCTCTGCCACAAGTTTATTCAGAGCCAGAACCATCTCACAGACATCTTCCAGCCTATTCCTGTGACACAGTCCCAAGGTCTTTCTCTGGAACTGCCCTACCCTATGAGGCTTCTCCACCCAAACCTGTCTCTGCCAGAGCATGAAGTGGGACTAGAGCCCCACAAGATGGACTGACTGGACATTCTTCCAACAATGAACCTGGTCTCTGGAATCAGGACATCCTGTCTCATGCCCTCCAGCTCGGCCTGAGGAACATAAGGTCCATTAGGTGGAGAGGGAACACATCTGCCCAGTTTGGCAGTACCATTGACACACTGATAGAGTTCATCCACATTCACACCAGGTTCTCATCTCCCTCAACTCAAGGAATAATTTATCCCTTCATCAGACATTATATAGACTCTCACATCATTGTTACCTCCTCTCTGTCTTTCTCTGCATCTTTAGTATATTTGTTGTGCTGCATTTTGACTTTTGAGACAGGATCTGTCTATGTTGCCCAAGCTGGTTGCAAACTCCTGAACTCAAACAATCCTCCTCCTCACTCTTCCAAGTAGTTGGGACTATAGGTGTGTAGGTGTGTGCACTATATCCAACTATTTCCTTTTTGGTAGTTACACACTTGCTGTTTTTGTCTCTGAATGCTTGTCTCTCTACTCTCTCTCTCTCTCTTCCTCCCTCTCCCTCTTTCTCTCCTCCCTTCCTCTTTCACAAGCATCACGGTTACACAGGTATTTCCCCAAAGTAGAAACTCATTTGTTTGTGGGTCAATGAGCGCATTTCACCTCCCCACCCTCAAATCTTCCATCAGTAAATAAGAATGTGTGAGGATCCTGGTTATCCCATCTACCCTGCCCCACTGTATCCTGGGAACTGGGATAATTTGTGTCCTCAATTTGGGGGAGGGCAAACAGGCCATGATCCTCAGATCACAGCCCTGCTGAGTCACACACACACACACACACACACACACACACACACACACACACACATACACACATACCATTATGGTGTACACATCACTCAAGGCAGCCTCAACCTTTGGATGTGCACGAATCCTTCCCCTCCCCTCTTGTAGCTCCTGGTTTAAGGGTGTAAGTTCTTCCCACCAGAAGGCAGCACTTACAAGCTCAAGATGCCAAGGACTGCATTTAATTTAATACAAATTCTGAAAGAAGCCATGATGTGAAACCCTAGTGATAGGGCAGAAGGTGAGAAAGAGATTAGGAGTGGAAGGAGACAGAGCTGGAGGTAGCTGAGAGAGAGAGAGGGAGGGAGAGAGATGAGACAAGTGAGAGGGAGAGAGAAAGTGGTAAAAGTAGAAAGACATTGAGTCTCAAATGTTACAGGCAATAAAGGTGCATGGAAACTCTCAGTCATCCAGTGTACTATGAAACCCACAAGATCTTCATTTAGACCAAGCCACATCTTCCCTAGCTCCAATCTTTACTTTCATCTGAAATCTTACATACAACCCTACAGACAGGAGCCCTCACTTTTACACACTATCCATGAGGAACAGTTCATTATCACAAAGCTATTAGAAATACCACTTCTTCCTATGAATTATAGGTAAGGTTCTACCCCAAACCAACCCTATAATTGAGAATCAAGAACCCAAAACACCCTAACATCCGTCATGCCCACCACTCACTAGAGTCTCACTAGAGTCTGAATTTTCCCAAGCCCAGCATACCCACTTTACTCATTTTCTGATTGAAGTCACTTATTCACTCACTCCTTAAAAATTCATTGATCACGTTCTGTGTGGTAATCTAAGGAAAGCATATCCTACAAGACCTGGGGGTATCTGCCCATCAGATTATCTTGGAAACCACTGAGTAGACAAAATAGTTTGGTCAATTCTGTTTTATAAACAAGCTGGAATTTATTTCTTACATTAATCTATGACTCCTTTCTAGTCAAATAATGTTGAAACCATCCACCTTTTTCTATCCTTCTGGCCCCAGCTGTCCTTGATCACTTGGATGTTGTAGGGACCTCCTCTCTGATATCCTGGTCACCTCCCAGAGAATTTCTGCTAAATACATTCACAAAACATAGGTCAGGACACATTTTCTTTTAGAACATGCTGATAGCTTTTCATCTGTTGCAAAGAAATTCAAATTCTTACTATAACCATGAATCCTCTGGTCTATCCTTTCCATTCCCCTTTCCTGCAGTCTTTTAAGATACAGAGTATCCCCTGAAATTAATGTTGAAGCCCTATCCACCAGGACCACAGAATGTGACTATATGAGGAGTCAAAGTCTTACAAGGAAAGGTAAAATAAGAGAATTAGTGTGGGATGTACGTCAGCTTTTCCTTTTCTTTTCACCTTGAGAATGTATTTTTATCTTTTACTTATGATTTAAATGTAAGTTAGTCTGGAGTAGATATGAGTGGTTTAATTTTGGTTAATTTTGATCTTGCTGTGCATCACATGTCTAACCTCCACTGGGTTTGGAAATGATTCTGCTATGATTTCTTTGAATGAACTTTGAAACACTTTGGCTTTCTCAAGTCTGTCTTGAATCACAACAGAAATATTTGCTCATTTATACTGTTCTAAAGTTGCCATAAGTTGTCTGCACTCTTCTTCATTCTTTTTCTCCTCCACTGGTATATTTTGAAATAGTCTATCTTCAAGTTCATTAATGATATTTACATTTGGTCTATGCTTCTATTGATTTCTTCTACTAATTTTTAAAAATTTTAGTCACTGTTTTTTTTTCACCTTACAAAACACTGCTTTAGAGTGAAGGGGTGAATTTAAGTATGATATATTTGATACACTGAAAGAACCTTTGTAAATGCCACAATGTACCCTCACCCAGAACAACAATAAAGGGAAAAAACAAACAACAAAAGAACACTGCTTCATGTTTTGGATTTGCTCCATCTTTGTTAAGCTTCTGTGCTGTCACAATGAAACACTTCTCTGCATTTTCATCTGTTCCATTGAGTTACTTTTCAAAAAGGTGTTTTAAGTACTCTGAGTGTTCTGCTTCACTGAGATTGCTTCCTGAGCACCTGCAATCTCTTTTACTTATCAGTGCTTGACGTCAACCTCCTTATGTTGCTAATTTACTGTGACTTCATGATGGCTTCTACAATTTCATCACAATATGTTGCAAAGGTCCAGTTTTTCAGTAGTCTCATGTTAGCATATTAATGCTGTCTCAGTAGTAGAGGCAATCCAAGCCCAGTTTCAGTACGTATATTTTGTTGATTTGTTTTATTCACAAAGAGGAGGGTAGTTACAGTAGCCTCTCCACAGAAGCATCTCTCTGGAGCAGCGTGGACCAAGACAACTCCTTCACCTTTACAGGCCTGTGGTCAGACTCTGCAGGTTTCTGCCTCTGTGATAGAAATCACTGTGGACTAATCAGCCCCAGTCACCTGTGTTACAGCTGTGGTCTACAAAGCTATCAAACTAAGGCACGTCCTCAGCTCGTAGCCCACCAAGATTGGCAAAAGCCTAAGTTATGACTAAGGTCCAAACTTCTCTGGTCTGCTTATTGCTGCACTAAACTTAGTATCCAAGACTGTTGGAACCAATCACAGGTGATGCTAGCTGAAATAGAGTTCTGAGAGCCTCATAGTACTTACCTTCCCCAGGAACTGGAACTATTCTAGAGGCTCCCCCACAAACAGGCATGGAAATGGGGTTTTAACTGCAGCCCAGTGTTATCTATTACTAAGCTCCAGATCTAAGTCCCGTCACTAAGTCCCAGATCAAAAAGATATTCTTACTATCCTATTATGCAATAATTCATAGTGTCTGGCACCATGTTATGATGCAAGTGCTTGGGGTAGTTTTGGAAAAGAAGACCCTTGTCTCCTGGGCTGATGCTAAGTCTGATTCTCAGATCCACAAGACACGACATTGTCCTGGGACACTGAGGCCCATAGATAGCTGGTGGTGGGGCAGGCAAAATGCAATGCTGTCTTCCTGAGGTGCAGAACTCTGGCTGGTATAAAGGTGGTTCTGGACTTCAATCTGTGAGCATTGTACTGGCAACAGCTTTGCTGTCTGAAGTTGTGGAGTGAGTTGGGAGACAATCCCTTGGCCACCGAGGCTTCTGATAAAATAGGTCATACATGAGTCTCACAGCTACAAAAGGCCTGCCTATACAATCTAGGGAAAATTTCCTCTGCCCAAATCCAAGGCTGGAACTTATGTGACCAAAACTAGGTTCTGTCCCACAGGCATATGGATCACTGACAGATGCCCACAGCTGGTTTATAAAATCATCTTGTATGTTCTGGCTGGTGGACAAAAAAGTGCCTTTAGTTTTTCTTTTTTTTTTTTTCATTTTTCTTTTATTATTCATATGTGCATACAAGGATTGGTTCATGTCTCCCCACTGCCCCCACCCCCTCCCTTACCACCCACTCCGCCCCCTCTCTCTCCCCCCCCAATACCCAGCAGAAACTATTTTGCCCTTATTTCTAATCTTGTTGTAGAGAGAGTATAAGCAATAATAGGAAGGAACAAGAGTTTTTGCTGGTTGAGATAAGGATAGCTATACAGGGCATTGACTCACATTGATTTCCTGTGCGTGGGTGTTACCTTCTAGGTTAATTCTTTTTGATCTAACCTTTTCTCTAGTACCTGTTCCCCTTTTCCTATTGGCCTCAGTTGCTTTGAGGTATCTGCTTTAGTTTCTCTGCGTTAAGGGCAACAAATGCTAGCTAGTTTTTTAGGTGTCTTACCTATCCTCACCCCTTCCTTGTGTGCTCTCACTTTTATCATGCGCTCATAGTCCAATCCCCTTGTTGTATTTGCCCTTGATCTAATGTCCACATATGATGGAGAACATACAATTTTTGGTTTTTTGAGCCAGGCTAACCTCACTCAGAATGATGTTTTTCTAATGTGCTAGTTCTTTAAGAAAAACACAAGCTACCTAAAGAACCTTTCTCAGAGCCATCCTGATCTGTGCTTTCCTGCAGAAGAAGGGTGTGGCAGGGGAGGATTTCTCTTTGCCCACTTGCCTAGTACAATACCAATGGCTGTGTCTGCAGGTATTGGCTTGGAAGTAGGGTCAAGGGGTTTTCCCCAGTGTTGGGTTGTACTATGTGGGGTTCAAGTGCAAGGACTGGATTTAATTCTCTACCCTATCCAAAGTGAGAAACTGCCATCCATCCATGATGAGCTACTTGGAGTCGAGGAAGGGAAGGAATGTGGGAAACAATTACTTCTGTTTTCTTCAATGCATTGTTGGTCTATAGAAAACTGTTGATTTTTGCATGTTAATTTTGTATGCTACTTTGATGATAATATTTTTCGTATCTAATAGTCTTCTAGTGGAATCTTTAGGGTATTGTGATCACAGAATTATATTATTTGCAAGTAGGGATAATTTGACTTCTTCCTTGATTATTTGTATCCCTTTCTTTCTCTTACCTTACTGTTCTGGCTAGTAATTTAGGTACTATATTGAATAAGAGTAGTGATAGTGAACACTATAAATTCATTCCTGATTTTATTTTATTTTTTATATTACAAGAAATAGTAAAGTTTATCTTGAAGGAATGTTAGTTTAGCAGGATAAAAATGAGGGAAAATGGAGAAATATTTCCTGCTCCCCATGCTGAAATTGGAAGTAAAGACTCAAAATGGTGGCTCTTATCTCTATATTTATACATCTGAGCTGAAGGAATACACATGGTCATAAGATAATGGATCTGGGTAGCAAATATGGGTGCTAAAACAGGTTGGTGTCATCAAGATCTATTTAAATTACAGGGATAATAGGTGTGCTTTAGGATTTCCCTTGGCTAGACATACCCTTTTATTCTTTTTGCCTCTCCATCCTTCCAAGAAGCATTGGAGCTGGTTCATTTCTCAAAGAAGAAGGCAGATGCAGATATGAAGATAGCCTTAAGTCTACATGTTCTTATAACTTAGCATCTGAAAGGGGATTGGAATGGGTACTTAGGTATTCTGGCTCTTCGGTTTTTACTTTCAAGTTTCAGTGTCTGAGTCTGGCCCTTTTAATATTTATTAAAATAATTTCCCTCCTCATCTACCTATTCTGTCTCATCCATCAGTCAGACTAACTGCTACCTAACATTCCCCACTCAAGGACTAAAGACCCTGAAATTTTTTAGAGAATGGGAAGTTACATTCTTTGGCTACTTCCTGCTGGTATGGGGTGTAGACCTAGGTCAGGATTCTCTTGTTCTTGTTCTCTGTCATGGACACAGCATCCCAAGTCATGAATGGTCCTGTAGAAGGGGGTTAATCCTTTGGAGAGCATAATAAGTGTTAGGTGCATTAAGGAGGAGGAGCCATGCTCAGAGTATAGTGGTGTTAGTACTTGAATAGTTTCATTTGTACTTTATAGCTTGGAGACAAGATAAAACAAACTTGGTTAATAAATTAATATAATGTTTAATAACGAGCATCTGCATTTTCCTGGAGTTATAGAAATGGTGATAGAAAGGCAAGGGGGTAAGTTTTTTGTACAGTTAGAATGTAGACAGGCTTGGACATTAGGCAATCATGATTATGAACAATATCTCTTTATCCTCTTGGCTTTGATTGCTTTTGTATGGGGAGGGCACTAGGGACTCCATTTGAAATCCAACAATTTTCCATCTTGTCTGAATAGTATTTTTAAAATTAATTTGTCATTACCTATTTTAGATGGAGTGCTTTCAAGTTTTTACTGTTTCAGTATGATGTTGGATTTAAGTCTGTCATTTATTATTTGGAGGTCTGAACCTTATATATCAATAATGAAGGTCAAAGTTCAGAATGCAAGCAAGCAACTTGATTTCCAGATAGACTTTTAGTTAGTGATTTTGAGTTTCTGAGTTCTGCATGATTACTGGCTTCCACAGGCAGTGGGAAACACATGCAGATGAGGAGGCTTCTGCACAAAGAACTGGTATGGGACCTGCAAAAGGAATGTTCACTGGCAGCTGTATATTATGGCTGCATGCATCTGCCCTCCCTATCTTTCACTTTGTTGGGTGTGATGCCCCGACTTTGATTAATTCCTTAGTGACACGAGCCTCCTATGTTCAGTTCACTTTGCACTTGACAACATCCTATGATGGAATCATTGTGCATTATCACAAATGAATTTCATGTCAATTCCCTCATCCTGAGAATGCTTAGGACAAAATTGGACAAAACATTCATTCCTGGAGCCTTACTCTCTGTGCTTTTAGATGAAACTGTAGCACCTTGGGATGGAATGGTCAATGCTCAAAAATATTTTCCAACTTGTTTTGCACCTAGAAGCAGGACCTCAGATGTAGAGCTCCAGGTTAGAACATGTTCCAGATTTCTCCAGGGGAGTGATAAATTACAGTGTTCATTCCAGTCAACAAAACATGAACATATGCAAACACAAGATATTTGTATATACCTGCCTGAAATTTTAGTGCTCAACCTTCACCCAGAATTGCAGCTTTGAAGATGCTTCTTCGATGTACTCTTTGATTTTTACTTTACTTATCCTCTAGCTTCCCTTCTTCTCAGATCGTTGGCTTGTTCTTACTGCTTTTACAAAATGGACCCAAGTATGTACAGGGATGGAGATGTAGTGATTATTGCATTTATCCCCCTTTATACTGACACCATATACGACCATGTTCCTAGCAAGCATTACACAAAATGACTTCTTTATTTTTTATTTTCCAATGATCTGATGCATAATTCCTGGGACTATTTGGATAAATACATTAATGATTATTATCCCCTATCCAGCCCTTCCCTCCCCACCTACCCAGAATCATCTCTAATTTATATTGTCTTTCTGTAGAATATTTCTCTTCCTTCAAACGGGGTGAGATTATATGACCTTGTTTGATGACATTCACATGTAAAATGCAATTACATGATTATATTTAAATGTCCCTTTTTCAATGCTGAAAGCTACCAGTTTGCTCCAACATCACTGGGATTCCTCCACCCTGAGTTGTCAATGCATATGATTAAGTAATATTTAAAAACACATCCCAAGCCATCAATGTGATTTCTATACTAAGAAACTACAGCAAAACTTCCTTCCCCATATGTCAAGGCTCTGAGAAGTTTTCTTTAACCACAAACATGATTCCTAATATCCCTAAATAGGGGCCCTGTTTGATGATCACTTGCATGGAAGCTGACATCCAGTTACTGTTTCAAATAAGCTCTATGTCATTATTTCATTCTGGGATGCTCCTTCAATCATACAGTTGCAAGTCCTGAGATTAAGTCTGTAGGAGAAGGTCTAATTAACAAATGGTTAAGGATGATATTCAGGGAATTCTATTGGTCTATTTACATTCATATTGGAAAAGGAAATGTCTTAGTGCTTTTTACATTTTTGCTTTATATTTCATTACTGATGAAATCCTTACTCTAGGCTTCCCTTCGTTTATTTCAATGTTCTTTCTCTTCAATGGACTGAAAGTATATGACTTTCATCTGTCTTCATTATCAGCAAGGACACCTGAGGCTACAATTTTGCTGTTACATGGTTTTAGTGCTGGGATTACAGACATGTACCACCATGATGTGAATAATCATTGCTTTTTCATTATGTTCTGGAAAGTTTGTCATTTTTTCCTTTCAACTTTTCTCCTTGACCCAAGGATTATCTATTGCTATGTTTCTTTACTTCCTGGCTGTTGAATTTTTTTGGTGAGCTTTTTATTATTTCTTAAAATTTTATTGAATGACAACCAAAAATTTTTACCAAAGCAATAAATATCTGTTCTGTGGTGTTTGATATGTTTAAAAAATAAATATATACAATCTTTACTGTTTGGGGTTAATTATAAGGTTTACTTTGTCATAGAACATTACATCTGTGGAGGTTGAGGATATAAAGATTTGTATTGAAAGCTGTTGAATAATGGAGGGAAAGGGGAAAGGTAAGAGAAATAATGGAAAGGGTTGATTGTACTAAAGAAAAGTACACCCACGTGGGAATACCTTGAGACACCCCTTTGAACATCAACTTAGATATTAAGAATGAAAGACAGACTGTAAAATAGGTACAGTGTGTGTACTTGTGGGAGGGGAGGGTGAAGGAAGGAGATTAAGGTGATGGTGTATGGTGGATGGACTTCATATATTTATATGAAATAGAACAAAGAAACATCCTGCAATTGCTTAAAGTAGGGTGGGGAGAGGGTTGAGGGGAGATCCAATGGGGCAATGTAACTAATGTACAATGGAAGAGTAATCAGAATTCTCACTACTAATCCCTCCTGTACAATGAACATATCCTAATAATTTTTTTAACATGTCTTTTTTGTGTTTGGTATTGGGACTTAAACTCAGGTCCGTCACCTTAAGCCACTCCACCAGCCATACTTTTGTGAAGGGTTTTTCAAGATAGGTTCTTGAGAACTCTTTACTGGGCTGGCTGTGAATTGTGATCCTCCTGATTTCTGCCTCTTGAGTAGCTGGGATTATGGATGTGAGACACAGGTGCCCGGCTGTAAAAAAAACGTTTTCTTTATTTATGTTTCCATCTTGTAAATATTCTACAGCCTTAGGAAATAGTTTATATTTTCTGTTCTTACTGAAGGGAATTAAATGGTATTTTTTATTTGTTTTGTTTCATTTTGATTTTTGAGCTAGGGTCTCACTATGCAGCACAGGTGGGCCTTTGTCTCTCCATCCTCCTGCCTCAGCCTCCTGAGTGCTGCATCATAAGTATGCACTACCACACCAGCAGCTGTAAAGTTCTAGATTGTGATATTTAAGGACTCTGACTTCTTTCCTGACTTTTATCAGTTAGGTCTCAAGTCTGAGGCTAGAGTAGCAACTTCTCCCCCTACCACTGAGTTGTATCAACTTCATCTTTATTACTCATTTCTTTCTCTGTGTGTCAACAACCAGTTGATTAATGTATTCACATTTGTAAGTCTCACACCTGCTACTAGCATTATTCAAAATCCCCCTATTTCTCACTACTGTGCTCATCTTACATTACAGCTTGATTTGGAACTTGCACCATGGCTCTGGGAGGGGAAAAAGCACTCTGCTGTGACAAACAAACCCAAGGCTCCTGAGTTAAGTAAGGTGGCTCATGCTTGGAGCTCTGCTCTGTGTGCAGCCACATGAAACACCAGAAATTTTCCCCAGTTAGATTACAAAAGTTCAGTGCCAGGGGATTTGACCTCAACATGAGGAATGTATGGAAAGGCCCTGGCTTAGTTTTAGATTTTCTATTTTAGCTACAATCCTCCTGTGCATCAACAGCAGGGATTCAGAGATGAAATTCTGTGAGTCAGAAGGTAAGGAAGAAATTGGTGAAGGAGGGCTGGGCCTCTAGTGGGAGAGCACTGGCCTTGCATGCACAAGGGTCACATTTCTATGCCCAGCACCACAGAAAGAAGAAAGGAAGACAGGAAGAGAGGGAAGGAAAGGGAGCGTGGCTGTCTAAGAACAGGGATTTGTATCTCCATACAAGTTCACTTCCTTGGGCTCACATAGAAAACTGGTGGCTTCAAACAGCAGGAATCTCTTCTCTAACAATTCTGGAGACCACAAGTCCAAGGTCAAAGTGCAGCAAGCTAGTTCCCTAGGAGGCCATTCCAGGCTTCTCTCCTCATTCCAGCTATTTTTGGGGCTCCTTGGCTTTAGATGCATGACCCTGACCTCCACCTTCATCCTCACATGGCATTCTTCCTCAGTGTTTGCTGTGTCCAAACGTTCCCTTGCTATCAGGATGCAGTTCAATTGGATTAGGGCCACCCTACTACAGTGGGACTTAGCTTAACTAATGGCCTCTGGAAGCATTCTGGGTGCAAACAAAACGACCTTCTGAGCTTCTAGTGAGACTTGAGGACTCTGGCCTGTCCAGCACCATGAGCCATGGCTTTTCCCAGCGTATTTCCTGTTAAACCCCTTTCCTCAGCCCAGTGCTGTCCTTTGCAGTTAAGTTTTGAAGACTGTAAGACAGGAAGCCTTACCAGCAGAGTGGCTCAAGTGGCAGAGCGCCTGCCTAGCAAGCATGAGGCCCTGAGTTCAAACTCCATTACTGAAAAGAGAACAAAAGAAAGCCTGAGGTGACTCTGCCCTACTTTCCATGACCTCTCAGTTAAAATCCTTTTGCTTCAACATGAATATTGACCTCACCTCATGCATGTGATTAAAATACCTGAGAGCTAGCTTAGGTGCATGCACAGAGTGAGCCAAACATTTCAGTCACTCTAGCCTGTTCCACAAAGACCTCCCAGATTTTCCCTGCCATTTGCCTTTTGAATTTATAAAAGGCCCTCTAAACAAAGATCTGTGGTTCTTCTATCCCACTTGGCTGGGAACACACTGCTTTCTCTATGCTAACCTTTCCTCAATATTTTGTTAAAAACCTTTTCTTTCTGTGGTTTGAATTCAGGGCTTCATGCTTGCCATGCTGGTGCTCTACTCCATGAGTCCTTCTGCCATCCCATCTTCCCTCACTTTTAATAAATATCACTACACTTCCGTTATGCTTGAATTCTTTCCACATGGCACATAGGAGCCTAGACATCTTCTGACCAGAATTTTCCAGAAACTACCCATCCAGTAACACGGGGACATGATGACTTTGACATGTGAACTAGCGTGGCGGGTCCATTTGAACCCTTACCTTTGAGCACACCCCAAATATTGTCTTTTCAAGCATTACTGGAAACCCATGACATACAGCAGGTTGAAAACTGAAATTCTATGTGTTGCACATGACCACATTCTAGAACACTCTGTAACCCTGCACAGTGAATGTAACTGGTCTGCAACTGCATATGACAGGGTCAAGTGGTCCCTCAGTGACATGTTGGCATGCTTCTGTAGGAATTGTTCAGATTCAGAGTGGTTGAGTAATTTTCCCAGGACCACACAGATCTGGTTGGAGTCAAGATTTGGACCCCGAGGTATCTGAGGTTAAAGACATCCTGCACAAAGCCATTCTACCCATCTTGCTTTTCTGTCACCACATTGGGCTAAGCCTCTGTGCTTCTCCAAAAAGGCCACTTACCACATGGCATTTCAATGAAGTGTTTATACAGCTGTCTTCCTCCCTTGTACACTGAACTCCTTGTAATTCATAAACTAAAGAGAAAAAACAGAAGGTGGTATTTGAGCTGGGGACTGCCCAGTGGCCCCAAATATCCTCAGGCTCATGGGGAGAAAATGTCACAACCTCTTTGTATTTTCACACATCAACAACTTTGATTAGTAACGTGCTCTGAAATAATTTGTAACCTGTATTTCTGGTTGCTGAACCTTTCAAATGTCCTCATCCTATGCACACCTGTACTCACTCGCATGCTCACTTGGGAAATTGTTGCTTTTGAGGGTTTTAAAAACTTTGTCATCTGGATGAAGTGTCCAGGGACATGTCTCAGTTTCTCCTTCTTCATTCAGGACCAGAAAATTTAAAAGACCAAAGCCTATCAAGGGTGACCTGCAAGTTACTTAGCTGCGTGGAGCCAGCTGGCTCCTCTGTGAAATGGACTATTTTAACCTGTCTGTGATCACTGTCTATGTGCTGGGTGTGGTGTGCCGGCAGCACCTGGCACAGGGAACCAGGTGGGCTGGGCCGGGTGCTGGTGCTGGGATGCAGCAGGTCATGTGGATGCTGTGGCACAGTCCTGGGGAGAGGCATTGGACTCTTGCTGTGGGCTGAGATGAAATGGATACTTTCCCCGTTTCCACTCAAACATTTTTGCCTGCCAATTTGCGAGGGTATGGTGGCTGCTGCTGGGTGCACACTGGGACAGACACATGGTACAGTAACCTGTGGCCTAAAATAACAGCAATTTACTCTCTGGCAATGCCGGGGACTGGAGGTCCCAGGACAAGATGAGGGCAGGGATGATTCCCTCTAGGCTGCCCCATGCTTCTCTTTCAGTTTGGGGTGGGGGAGGAGTGCTGGCCATCTTTGGGGTCCCCTGACTTATAGAAGCATCACTTGACTTCTACCACCTTTATCTTCACCTACTGATTTTCCAGCCTGACTTCTACAGTCCTCCCTAACCTGAGGCTGCCTTGCACCCCAAGATTCAAACTCACTCGCCCAACCTGTCTTCCTTGGGTACACTGAGATCCACATGCAGCAGCTTCCCCAAAAACTATGACAGGTAGTTTGGATTTGATGTCACTTCCAGGTCATTAGGGCCTGGTTCCTGCCAGACTGAGATGCCTACACTTTCCTTTAACTATGACAGTGTCCCAGCTGTCAACACACATGACAGCTCCTTGGGGTATCCTCATCTGCTCTCTCTTACTACAATGAAACTCCACAGGCAGCTGCTATTATTTGGATGTCCAAGGTCCCTCAAAGTTCATAGGTTAAAGGTATGGTCTACAAAATAAAGCCACTTCCCCCTAAAAAAGGTTCATGTTCTAATCTCCAAACCTGTTCCTGAGCTTCCATACATGTCAAGACGACTTTGCAGATGGGATTGAGTTTAGAGTCTGGCTGGGCACAGGTGGCTCACGCTTGTAATACTAGCTATTCAGGAGGCAGAGATCAGGAGGATTACAGTTCAAGGCCAGGCAGAAATACACAATATAAAAAGTGTTGGTTTTGTGCCTCAAGTGTTAGCAGGCCTGATTAGCAAATGTGAAGTCCTGAGTTCAAACCCCAGTGCCACAAAAGAAAAAGAAGTAGGCAGAGAGAGCCTGGACATCCTTGAGATGCTGTTCTGAAGAGGGAGGAAGGGGCTATGAGTCAAGAGATTCAAGCTTCTAGGAGCTGAGACAGAGGACGTGATCTGCCCTGGGGCCTCCAGTTCCACCAAAATCAGTTCCACCAAAAAAGGGGGGAACTTTTTAAAAAGACAGAAAAAAATCTGAAACTCAATTTCGCAGTTGAAATGTAGCCAGGCAGCAAGGATTTGCACTAACCCAGGCTTTTTTTTCTGTTCAGCCTTCAATGGACAGGGTGAGGCAGCCCACAGCAGGGTTAGCACCCTGTGTCACTCAGCCCACTGACTCAAATGCCCACCACCTGGTGGTAGCTGCAAAAGAGTGACTGTCACTGGGGAGTATAAGCAAGAGCTAAAGCCCATTGTGGAGACAGATGCTAGGCTAGGGCTGTCCTAAAATTATTGGGTTGTATACTACAAATGGATGAACTGAGTAGTGTGAGAGTTATAGCCCCTAAAGTGTCCATGAAAATAAAAGGAAGGAAAGAAGGAAGGAGGGAGGGAAGAAGGGAAGTAGAAGGGACAGAAGGAAGTGTTGGGGACCAGGCATGAACCCTGGACTGGGATATAATGGAGTTTGCACAGCCTCGCCATGTAGGAGTTTGCACAGCCTCTTCTACTCTATTTTTCCCAGTACCTGGTGTCTTGACCTTTGTTCTCACATCTCCTTGAAGAATACAAACTGCTGTGTCTGCATACCATCCCCCTGATGCAAAACTAGATAAAGTACCAGAACTGTTAGGAGACTCCCTGATGCCAGATTAATCAATACCTTAGCTAAGGTGTCCTGCGTGCCTTGATGATTCCAGAACAGATGTGTTGTAATTAAGCTTCATTAGCCATGGGAAAATTAGCCCACCAAACCTCATCCCTTTTGCCTTGCATCAAGAATTGTTAAAGTTTGATTTTTACCTGAGTCTTTTCCTTGTACTGACCTATTAAAAGAAACACTCTGGCTCAGGTAGGCGCTCAGGTTTCCCATCAGGAATGTGCAGCCCTCCTGTCCCCAGCTTTTCTGTTGTATGTCTGTATGTCTGTGTGTGTATTTTTTCTCATTCCCCGCTGCTCTTAGTCAGGTTCATGCAGCATACACACGCAGGTCATGGGCAAATAAGGTGGGAGGAAAGAAGGGAAGGAGGAGGGACAGAAGGAAGGAGGGAGAAAGGGAGACAAAAGGGAAGATGGAAGGAGGAAGGGGTAGAAGGTATTCACAGGAGAAAATCCCAGGCCAGCACAGAAACTAGACTGACTACAGCACTGGGGACACAGAGACAGCAGGAGCCAGATGGCACCCATGTCCTCTGAGGGGAACTTGACCAAAGCCAGCCTGAAACTCTCATGAATCTGCTCCCTACCCACCTTGCCTTTCCCTAGGCTCCCCTCTATCCCTGCTCTTTCAGCCAGGATCCTAGTCCTTCTGAAACCTTTAGGTTTTCCTGTGTAGGAACTTTCATGCTCCCTATAATTATACATTACCTTTTCTATTCTCAATAACAGCCCAATGAGGTTGAATTGTCACTGACACTTTGAAGGTAAACCAGGCCATAGAGAGGGTAAGTGATTTTTCCAGAGGTCACTCAGCTAGGAGGAGGCATAGCTAGGATTGACATAAAATGTTAAGCATATGCTTCTTGCTGTTATTATCACAGGGAGTGTGGAAGATCTTACACAATAGAACTTATAGGTTTAAGCAAGACTGGGAGCCAGGCTAACAGGTTTGAGGCAGGATGGGTCTGTCTGTCTGGCCCTGTGGTCTGTGCCTTATTCCTTACAATAACCAAGTGACTTGAAGCCATTATTTTCCCACTTTACAGATGAGGAAAATGAGGCTCAGGGAGGTCTAAACACTTGTCCACTATTACAAGCTAGTACTTGACAGAGCCAGGATTTGAACCCAGCTTCTCTGAGTCTGTGGTTCATGATTCTAACATTCTCTGCATGCTCTTTTTATTCATTCATTCATTCAGCTCTAGGATTGGAACCCAGGGCCACTAACCACTGAGCCATGTGCCCAGCCTGGCATGCTAATTAAAGACTGCAGGGTGGGTACAGCTGTAGCTCAGTGGTAGAGTTCCAGACCATGCAAGGCACACATTTCATCAGAATTTCCAACAGCCCTCATCCACCTTCAGACCCAAGTGACAAGATTTGAATAGAGAGCCCAAATTCCCCAAGTGGGGCAAACACATTCTGTGATGTGATACAACCCCCCCCCCAAAAAAAAGCCCCTACGTTCTTTCTCTATTTCTCCGAATCCTCTCTCTATTGCCACACTAGCAAGCTCCCTTCTCTTTCAGATTAAGGATTTTTCTACCTAGGAGACAGAAGTCCGAGTATCATTGTTCCAGCTCAGGCAAAAAGTCAGCCAGACCCCATCTCAACCAAAATGCTCGGCATGATGGTGCCTGCTGTGGTCCCAGCTACACCACAGGTGAAAATAAGAGGAATGAGGTCCAAGCTGCTCCCATGAATCAAGCAAGGCCCTGTCTCAAAAATATACACTATTGCTGGGTGCCAGTGGCTCACACCTGTAATCCTAGCTACTCAGGATGCAGAGATCAGGAGGATCACAGCTCAAAGCCAGCCATGGCAAATAGTTCAGGAGACCCTGTCTTGATAAAAACCATCCCAAAAAAGGGAAGGTGGAGTGGCTCAAGGTGTAGATCCTGAGTTCAAGCCCCAGCACTGCAAAAAAAAAGTATCCACTATAAAAGGGCTGGGAGTATGGTTCAAGTGATAGAGCCTCTACCTGGAAAGTACCAGGCCCTAAGTTCAAACCCCACTACCACCCAAAAAATCAATTGGCACTGTAGCTCAGAGGTAGAATTGTGCTTACCATGCATGAGGCACTGAGTTCCATATCCAGCACCAAAAGAAATAGTGAAAATAGTTATTATTTTTTCCAGCTTCACCAAGGTATGATTGACAAATGAAAGTTGGGTGTAAAATTGTGTAAGTTTTCTATTTAAGATCCACAGTGTGATGATTTGGAATGCAGATGTCCTGGGAAATGAGTTTCACAATCAATTAGCATGTCCACATAACTAACATGTGCGTTACCTCACAGTTACCTTGTAACGGCTGGTAACTCCCATCCTCCTGTACCCAAAAGGGTGACTTTTCTTTTATACTCTACATGAGAGTGAGATCATGAGATGGATGTCTTTCTGTGTCGGTATCACATCTTCCAGTTTCATCCATGTGGTGGCAACCAGCAGGACTTTCTTCTTTTTAAGGGCTCAATAATGTTCTATTGTGAATATGAATGGCTAGCTGGCAGTTAACCATGAGTGGTGGACAGGGCAGGACAGCCAGATGAGGAGACAGGGAAATTAGATCATTTTTAAAACTATTAAAAGGGACAGACTCAGACATTGAAGCTAGAAAGTAAAAACTAAAAAGCCAGAGCAACCAGCCACCCCCTCCATCTCCTGTTAGATTTCAAGTTACAAAAACAGAGCTATCTCTGTCACTGAGATGTGACCAAGCTCCAAGGCTCATTGGATGGGTGGAGGGGTGAAAAGAAAGAAAGGCAGTCTAGCAAAGGGAAGTCCTAAAGCACACCTTTGTCCCAGTGACTTGGGGAGGTCTGGATGACTCAAACCTGATTTAACACCCTCTTAGCCACCCAGAATGAATACCTTAATAAACTCATGTATTCCCCCAGCTATGCAAGTATACAGATGAGAGATGGGGACAAGCATTTTGAGTCCTTACTCCTATTTCCTGTATTGGGAACAGGAAGTGTTTCTCCTTTTTTCCCCATTTCTCTCCACTTTCATCTTGTTATACTAAATTCCTTTCCTGATCAATTTTACTATTGTTTTTACTCTATTTTCTCATCTTGCCTGAGCAACCCAACAGGCAGACACACAGCCTCAGAGGAGTAAAACCCTACAACCCAGGAAGTTTGAAGTGACATATTGTAGGGTCTTCCTTTTTAATCCAGTCTGCTAAACTGTATTTTTTGATGGGGGAGTTGAGTCCATTTATATTCAGTGTTAATATTGAGAGGTGTGTAGTGCTTCCTGCCACTCAGTTATTTTTATTGTTTAAGGATTTTAGTCTGTGCAACCAATTCTATGCTACTCTCTGAGTGCTTGTCTGTTCTCATGAGGTTTAATCTTATCCTTTCATGGTTATGTTTATTTTCATCATCTGTGAGTAGGATTTCTTTTAGAATCTTCTGTAGTGGTCATTTGGTGGTCATACCTTGTTTTAATTTCTGTTTATTTTTTAATAAATTTTTTTAATAAAAGGAAGATTTTTCTTCCTCCATCAATTTTGAATGATTGTTTTCCTGGGTGAAGTATCCTAAGACTGAAATAGTTTTCATTCAGTGCTCAAACTACCTCACTCCATGCCCTTCTTCCTTTTAAGGTTTCTGTTGAGAAATCTGCTGTTATTTTGATGGATTTACCTTCATACATTGATTTTTATCTCTTATAACCTTCAACATTCTTTCTCTGTTCTCTGTGCTTGTTGTTTTAATGGTAATATGCCATTGAGAGTTTTATTTTGGAGATGTCTGCTTGGTGTCCTGGAGGCTTCCTGTAGCTGAATGGGCATCTCTTTCTCAAGATTGGGAAATTACCTGCGATTATTTTGTTGAATATATTGTGTATACCTTTGGCTTACACCTCTTCTTCTTTAATGCCCATGATTCACAGGTTTTTCTTTTTGATAAACTCGAGTACTTGCATATTCCTTTTAGAGCTCTTGAGTCTTTCATCCAAGAATTCTTCTGTTTTTTTCTTTAATATCTATTTTGTCTTCAAGGCTGGAAATTCTTGTCTTCCACTTGTTCTAATCTGCTGGAGTGGCTTTCAACTGTATTCTTCATGTGATTTAAGGAATTTTTTTATTTCCAGAACTTCTGTTTGATTCTTTTTCTGAAATTTCCATACCTTTATTTATCTCTTCTTTCATATCTTGTGCTGTCTTCTTTATTTCATATATCTCTTTGTTTTTATAATCTCCTTAGTTTCATTTTGGAGTTTGTTGAAGTCCTCTCTGAGTTCATTTAGTTGTTTCTGTGTCTTCTCAAGTTTTTTTATTTGTATGGTCTGGGTATCCTTTAAGTTGTTTTTGTGTGTTCTCTTTAAACTTCTTTAGAAGTGCCTTCATTATTTCCCTTGTGAGCAACTTTTTGTTTTGTTTGTTTATTTGTTTTTGCAGTACTGGGATTTTGAACTCAGGCCCTACATCTTGAACTACTACACTAGGACTTTTTTGTGATGGGTATTTTAGAGATTGGGTCTCATAAACTATTTGGCTGGGCTGGCTTGGAACCCCAATGCTCCTAATCTCTGCCTTCTCGGTAGCTGGGATTACAGGCTTGAACAACAAGTGCCTGGCTATGAGCTCCATTTTGAGCTCCTCTTTGAGAATCTCTTTATGGACATCACTGAGCTCACTGAACATACTTATATCATCATTCCAGTAGGTATCATTTTCTTCATTTTCAACTGAGTTCTCAGTTGAATTGTTGGTCTTTTGAAGGGTTGTATTCTCTTGTCTTCTTCTGCTCCCCATGTCACTATGATATGCTATCTCCTGTGTAATTGATTGGCTAGTTAGGGGTTCTAATCATCTGTTTTCTTTCCCTTGACTTAATGACTGTGCTGTGACTGGCTTAGTCATTAGCTAGGTTGATGTGTTATTTCTGTTCCTTGTCCTGGAGGTGTAAATTGGCATTAACAAACTCACAGATTCAATGCCAGACCAGTGGATAGAGAGAGCTACTTAGGTAATGAAGAAGATGACATGGCAGAGGAGAAAGGAGAGGATGGGGGAAGGGGAGGGGATGTGAGGTGTGGGGGCTATAGGGTATTAGAGCCCTTATGTGTGATAGGGTGTAGCTCAGTTGTGTGGGAGGATGCTTGTGTCAGGGATGGCAGAGGGATAGGATGGATGGGGGTAAATTATAGGGTTGACACAATGGACTATTCAGTGAGTGGTGAGTGTGGAGGAGGTATTGGCAGCAGAATGAAAAGTAGGAGGTGGTGAGGAGAGGAAGTGAAGTTGGGAGGAGAGAATGGAAGAATAGGGAATAAAAATAATGAGGGAGAGAAGGGAAAGTGGGGCAAAAGAGGACTAAACATTTTAATATTTGCACAGAGAGGACGAGGAAGATAGGTAACACTGGGTTGTAGCACAAGAAAAGGAGAGAAAATGAAGAGAGTAAGAATAAAGATAAGACAACAGTAGTGGTTAGATCATCCAAGATGGCTGACAGTAGAGGAAATCAGAATTCCTGAGCCCTATGATTTCAGAAATCACTTAGAGTCATTGTAGCTATATCTGAGTAATACTGATTTTTTAGCCAACTAAATAAATGCCAATGCACATGGTACACATAAAACCCAGGGATTAAAACAGCTTTTAATTGCACCTAACAGCTGGGGAAGCCCTGGCATGGGACAGCAAAGCCACTGGGGCACATCTGCCTTGGGGAAAGCCTCTGGTCATTTCTTAACCCCTCCTTTTATTTCTTTGCAAAAAGCAGAAGACTGAGGATCAAACTGAACTGGACTCTGCGATGTTCTGGACCCAAAACTGGCAGACAGCCTACATACAACCCACCAGCATAGCCCCAGTGTGGAACCAGGACAGGCACAGCACCAGTTAACATCTGCCTGAGGAAAATCCACCTGCCATTTCTCCCCAACAGCTTGGACCCAACTCTGCCAGTGCAAGTCTGCAAACGGAAAATTTGAGTGCAACACACCACATGCCCTCCAGGAACATAATCTAGTGCAGCTCTTGGCAGATTGCACCCCAACCCCTGGACAAAACTGCACACTAAGGATAGTGAAAATAATTCACTGTTGTTGGCAGGGGTGAGGTGGAATGTTGAACCAACCTCAGAATGGCGATGTGGTTTGGAGCCCAACTATGAAAGATAAGGTGGGGGGACAAGCCAACTTTCAAGAGTGGGGGCATGATGGATCACTGAGCTTGTCTCATAAGACTGTGGGTGGTGCAAAACACTGAGTTCCCCCATCTACTTGGGAGAGGAACTGACCTGCCAGATTTATGGCTGTGGAGCAACTCAGCTGCTGCCCGACAAAAGCAGTAATGTATCTGACCACCTTGGACAATCTGGTAGTAAGCAACCACAGACCTCAATTGCAACCTGCCTTGAGGGAAGAAGGGACCAACTTCTGGTCACAAACCAGCCTTCTGGTGAAACTACTTCAGAGATCCCATCTGCACCAGGCAACCCATCAGATCAAAGAAAACAGGACTTAAAAAAATCCCAGCTGACTCCCCCCTAAAAAGTCTGACAAATAGGGGTGGCAGCATCCGTTGCCACACAGCCCAACCTACCAACCTTGAGAGGAGACAGGGATACTGAGAAAGCCCCAGTTATAAGCACCAATATCTGGATTTGATGCCAAAGGAAGGAGTCCAGAGCTTTTGCCAAACAGATATTTTTGTTTTTTTACTTTATTTTGTTTTTCATTTTTATTATTTTTCCCCTTTTTATATAGTATTTTTAATTTTATTACAAGAATTTTCTTATCTTTATTCTTACTCACTTCATTATCTCTCCTTTTATTGTGCTACAATCCATTCTCTCAACCCAACTATTTTTTCTGCCTATTTTTCTTCTATTCTCTCCCCCTGATTTCACCTCCTCCTCCTCACCTCCTTCTGTCTTTCACCCCACTACATGTCCCCCTCCATACTTACCACTCACTGAATACTCTACTGTACCAACCCTATACACCCCTATCACTCTGCTATTCCTGACATAAGCACCCTTCTCTACAACAAATGAAATACACCCTAACACACACAAAGGCGCGAAAATCTCATTGCCCACACACCTCTTCTCTCTCACTAAATCCCCCAATCCTGCCCCCCCAATGCTACCTTTTTAAATTCCCCAAGCATCCATCTCTATCCAAACAGAAGTTACCCCAATTCCAACAATTTACAGATAATATCGCAAAGGAGTTCTTTGTATATTATGTAAACAACTAGTCTGGCATTGAATCTGTGAATGTTTTATTATTTATTTTTGTGTCTTGAACTCAGGGGCTTCACCTTGAGCCACTCCACCAACTGTTTTAGTGAAGGAGATAGGGTCTCACAGAACTATTTCCCTGGGTTGACTTTGAACCACTATCATTCTGATCTCTGCCTCCTGAGTAGTTAGAACTACAGACATGAGCCACTGGTGCCCAGCTGAATCTGTGAAGTTTTTATTGCTAATTTACCCTCCAGGCCAGGAATAGAAATAACACATCAATCTAGATAATGACTATGCCAGTCACAACACAGCATTAACTCAAGGGAAAGATAACAGGTGATTAAAACCCTCAACTAGCCAACCAATAGCATAGGAGCACAGCACAAAATAGAAGCATGGGAGAAGAAGGCAAAGGAATTTCACTCTACAAATTACCAAAAACTCAACAGAGGATTAGTGGGAAATGAAGAAAATGAATACCCAGTTCCTGACTCCAACAGAATGATGATAAATATGACCAATGATCTCAATGATGTCTGTAAAGAATTCCTTAAAGAGGAAATAAAGAATGAGCTCTTTGAGATACTCAGGAGGAGCTTCAAGAGAAGGTTAAAGAGCATACAGAAAATGACCTCAAAGAATATCAAGACATCACAAATAAAAATCTTGAGAAGACACAGAAACAACTAAATGAACTCAGAGAGGACTTCAAAAAACTTCAAAATGAAACTATCAAAAATCTTTGGCTCTGCATTCCACCCCATCTGCTCCAGGCAAAGTTGAACTATGTTCTCTGTCTGTGGTGTTCAGCTTTGTTCGAGGGTGGGGGAATGCAATTTTCCATGAGCTGAGCTGAGCTATGGTTTCCTGGAGGGCCGATGGTGACTGGTGCTCACCTGTTGGGGTTTTAGATTTACACCACAAGAGTTAGGTTCAGGCCAGCGTGGTGTATAGGCTGTGTGCACACGATACAGGTACATTATATTGCAGAATCCAGTTCAGTTTGACTCACAGTCATTTGCTTTTCCCAAGAAAAAAAAGAATGAAAAAAAGGGAGAAATGTCCAGCAGCTTTCCCCAAGGCAGATCATAGCTGTGCCAGTCCCTGCATGCACCAGGACTTCTCCAATTGTTATGTGCAATTAAAAGCTATTTTAAGGAGCAGTCATGGAATTTTATGTGCACCCTTTGTGTCGGCAGTAATTCAGTTGGCTAAAAAGAACCAAAATTACCCTAATGTAGCTACCGCAAGTTTGACATTTTCTGAAATTGTGGAGCTCAGGATTTCAGCTTCCTTCTGCTATCTACACTATGGAATCTCCATACTTCTTTCCATAGTGGTTGTGCTAATTTGCATTCCTACCAAGATTGTATGTTTCTTTACATCCACACCAGCATTTATTGTTGCTATTGCCCTTGAATTTGGACATTCTAACTGGGATGTGATGAAATCCTCATGTAGGGTTGATTGGCATCTCTTTTATAACCAGGGATGTGAACATTCTTCATGTATTTAGTGGTCATTTGTACCTCTTCCTTTGAGAATTCCTCGGTTAATTCATGTGCCTATTTCTTCATTGGGATGTTGATTCTTTGGAGTTTGAATTTTCTGAATTTCCTGCAGATTCTGGATATTAATCCCTTATGGGATGAGTAGCTGGCAAAGATTTTCTCCCATTATGTGAGCTGGGTCTTAGGTCTGTTGACTGTTTCTTTTGCCGTGCAGAAGCTCTTTAGTTTAATGTAGTCCCTTTTGTTCATTGGTTCTCTTAGATGCTGAGCCTTATGAGTTGTGTAGGAAGTGGTTCCCAATACCTATCTATTCCAGTGTATTTCCTACTCGTTTGAGTTGTTTCACAGTTACAGACCTTATATTAAGGTCTTTGATCCACGTTGAGTTGATTTAGGAACAGGGTGAAAGACAGGGATCTAGTTTCAGTCTTCTATATGTGAATATCCAGTTTTCCAGCATCATTTGTTGAAGAGGCTGTCTTTTCCATGTCATGTGTTTTGGATTCCTTTGATTAAGATCAGTTGGCAGTAACTACATGGGTTTATGTCTGGGTCTTCTATTCTAATCCATTGGGCTTTTTATCTGTTTTTGTACAAATACCATTCTGTTTTTATTGTTAGAGCACTGCAGTGTAGTTTGATATTGAATATTGTGATAACTCCAGCCTTGCACTTTTTGCTGCTCAGAATTGCTTTGGCTATTGGAAGTCTTTTGTTTCCATAAGTATTTTAGGATTTATTTTTCTATCTCTGTGCAGAATGTCATTGGAATTTTAATAAGGATTGCATTGAACATGTAGATTGCTTCTGTAGATGGCCATTTTCACCATGTTGATCCTACCAATCCATGAGCATGGGAGATCTTCTCTCTTCAGGGGTTTATAATGTTCCTTGAAAAGGTCTTTGATTTCTGCATGTTAATTTTGTATCCTGCTACTTTGCCAAGAGAGTTCATAATTTTTGGTAGAGTTTTTAGGGTCTCTCAGGTATAGAATCGTGTCACCTGCAACTAGGGATAAGATTATGACCCTTTTTTCCTTTGATTTTATTAATTCAGGTCTTTTCCCTCCTCCATTTTTTCATGTTGGCTAAAGGTTTGTTGATGATGTTATTCTTTTCAAAGAACCAACTTTTTGTTCCAGTGATTCTTTGTATAGCTTTCTGGTCTTGATCTCATTTGACTTTATTATTTCTTTATTATTATTTCTCTCCATCCTCTACTATGGTGGTCTCATAATAGAAGTCTGTTTTTATTAATGTAGAATTTATAGCTGTAAACTTTCCCCTTAGCATGGCTTTTCTGTGTCCCACATATTCTGGTACATATTTTTTTCATTTGCATTGGTGTCCATGAAGTTTTAATTTGTTCCCTTATTTCTTCAGTCACCCACCAGTCATTTGGCACTGTGTTGTTTAGTCTCCATTTGCTTGAATATTTTCTGCAGTTCCTTTTGTTTTTAGGTCTAGTCTTATTCTGTTTTGATCTGATATGATACAGGGAGTTATTTCAATTTTCTTAAATTTATTAACATTTGCTTTGTGTCTTAAAAATCTGGTTAATTTTGGAAAAAGTTCCATGGGCAACTGAAAAACAATGTTTGTTGAAATTCTCTGTAGATGTCTAATATGAAGAGGACTGTGCAACTGCTAAGACTTTACAACTGAAAGGAAATTTACAACTGCAAAGATGGCACTGGCTGAGACAAAGAGCTTAGCATGAGCAGGGGAAGAGTCCCACAATTATAATTCCAGTTACTCAGGAGGCAGAGATCAGGAGGATGGTTGTTTGAAGCCACCTGGGGCACAAAAGGAGAGACCTTATCTCAAGAATGGCCAACACAAAAAAGGGCTGGTGGAGTGGCTCAAGTGGAAGGGCACTTGTCTAGCAAGTACAAGGCCCAGAGGTCAAACCCCTTTACTGCCAAAACAATATTGTCAAGGATAATGAAAACATTTTTAAAGATGATTGTGGTATTGATTTTACAACTCTGAATATTTGGGGTATTTTCTCATTTATTTATTTATTTATTTATTTTTATTGTTATGACATCTTGCTATGTAACCCAGGGAGGTTTCACATTCCAGATCCCCCTGCCTCTGCCTCTCAAATCCTGGAATTACAGGCATGAGCCACCATGCCTGCCTAAGAAAGTCTACTTTTAAAGAAAACTATAACCTAAAAGCCATGAATTTTACTGTATGTACCTTATGGCTCAATTAGTGACTTCCTTTTAAAATCACTTATTGGGCTGGCTGAGTCATGAAGTGGTAAAATGACTACCTACCAAGCATGAAGCCCTGAGTTAAAGCCCCAGTACCACCAAAAAAGAAGTAAATGAAAAGAATTTGAATCACTTCATTGAGGATGATTGACATATAAAAGGTACTCATTTAAATGAATACTTTAAAAAATAAATAAAACATGTTTAACATATACAACTTTCTTTGATATTGGGGATTGAACCCAGGGCCTCAAACTGCCTAGGAGCATTCAAACTTGATGAGTCTGGGGATAAGTAAAGGTTAGGACACTGGCATCCTTGGGGCAGGTGGAGAGTCCCGAGGCTAGCATCAAAACCAGACCCACCTGATTTATGACCACTTGAAAAACTCTTCTGCTTGTTTCCCTGCTTTCAAAAGCACTAGAACTTCCCATTTCTCAACTAGCTATGCATGTCGACCCATTCCATCTGGTGACCACAGATAAACGGAGGCCAGCAGCCTGGCTGTTCTCTGGGAGGAACATCCTCCCTCCCTCACTGTGTGGCCATTCCTATAAAGTCCCCTTCCCAATCCAGCCAAGATGGTATACCCTGAACCCGAGGATCAGCCCAGTAGTCTGTGCTTCCAATAAATCTTTCTTTTCTACATATGGTGTGGTCTTTGGTGGTTCCTTACATCTGGTGTTAAAAACTGGGTGAGGGTAAAAAGACAACTCTGCCCCAGGCTAGTCCCTTGGCATTTGTGTCCTACCCTCTCCTGGACCCAGACTGCTGAATTGAAACCACATGCCTATGGACTGTGGATCTTGGACCTTACTGCCTTGCTGGTTCTCCCATCCATCACTAGCCTCTCTTCCAATGCTCTCCACCTGACATACTCCTCTCCTTGGACTGGGTGTCACCCTTCTCAGGACTGCTTGCTCTTTCTCTCTTGGTCATGGATGTCATAGTGCTATGCCAGGTATGCCTCCTATGCCTGCTGGTGCACCCCTCTGCTTAGAACTGGGATGCCTGGCTAACCACTTGGGCATTCTCTACAGATGGTGACCCTGGCTGGGGACACCTGCCCCTGGGCACCATTCAGGTGACACTTCCCTGTCCCTCTCACTCTCTCTCTCCCCCATTCTCTCTCTCTCTCTTGCTCTCCTTCTCTGTCTTCCTTTCCTCTGCCTAGGGTGAGAGTTCAACAGCTCCTCCAGCTTACTTTGACCAAACAGCAACTGGATTAGTTTGCTCTTCTTGCCTCAGTCATGCAAGGGAGGCTAGATCATGACCTAGATTTATATTGGCCTGAAGAATAAACTCACTGAGGCACCTACCTTGCTCTCTCACTCTCACACACTCCCTCTCTTCTTCCAACAACATCATGGGAACCACACACTCTAAATAAGACATGTCCACACCTCTGGAATGCCTTCTCTGCTCCCTAGGGAACCTTGGTCTCCAACACGATTTAAAACCCAAGTGACCGATATATTACTGCAACACTATTTGGCCTCAGTACAAGGTAGAAAACCAATCCCAATGGCCTCGAAATGGTACTTTTAGATCTTGACAATTTCTGCCATTGCAATGGCAAGTGGTCCAAAATTCTGTAAGTCCAAGCTTTTCTCTCTCTCTGCTCTTGACCCTCCCTGCTCCAATCTTGTAATGCCATTCAAATCCTCCTTGCCAGTGACAAACCCCCTTCAAAATCTAAAACTCTTCGTAGCCTCTCTCCCAAAGATTCTTCCTTTACTTGTGACCTCACAGACTCTGTCTTCCCGCCTCCCAACTCCTCTTCCTGCCAGTCCTCTACACCAATCTCTTCTCCCACCCCATCCTCCCATGGCTCAACCCCCCCTTTTTCAACCTCTGCTGGCTCTCCCAAACATCTGCCACCCTATTCCCCTTCTACAGTAGTCACAATTGACCCTGAGCCATCGGAGGGACCAACACTGCCAACATACCCTCAGCCCCTGGTACACTTTCACCCTTCTCCTCCCCACCCATTTCCCATACCCGCTCTCATCCCTCCTCCCAAACATGCCCAGACCATTATATCCACTCCGGGAGGTAGCAGGAGTTGACAGCACTATATAAATCCATGTGCCCTTTTCCATGACTGACCTCTCTCAAATTGAAAAGAGACTTGGCTCCTTCTCTAATGACTCAGCCTCCTATATTAAAGAATTTAAATACCTAACCCAAGCATATGACATGACTTGGCATAACACATATGTTATTCTTTCCTCCACTTTAATGTCAGATGAGAAGGAAAGAGCTTGGTTGGCAGCCCAGGCACGTGCCGATGACGTCCACCACACAGATCTCACTCACTGTTGGGATCTATGGCTGTGTCATGTGAGGACCCACATTGGGACTATCAAGATCCCTCCATACTGGCTGCCCAGAATTACATGCTCACCTGCCTCCTTGTAGGGCTACTGCCCTATGGAAAGCCAATTTTGACAAACTTAGAGAAATTATCCAGCATCCAGCTGAAAACCCTGCCAATTTTTGGGACGTCTGACAGAAATCCTAACCTGCTAACTTATCCTCAACTCCCACTTTATTTCCCAATCCTCCCCCAATATTTGAAAAAAAACTTAAACAGGCAGAGGACAGTCCTCAAACCCCCAAAGGAGATCTTGTGACAACAGCATTTAAGGTATTTAATAACCTAGACGAGACCTGAGACCAGCAAAAAGCCAAGCTCTTGGCGGCTGCACCGAGGCCACATCCTCCAACTCAAAGGTGGGCCAGACAACAGCGCACACCTCTGGGAGCCTGCTTCAAATGCAACCAGACGGGACACTGTGCAAAAGGCTGCCCCTCACCTCACCTGCCACCAGGATCCTGTCCACAATGCGGCCAGAATAGATGCTGGAGGATTGTCTCTGCAAGGTAGGTAAGTCTCCCATTCCCACTCTCAATAAAGTGAAGACCTCTTGGATCCCTTGGGCCTGGAAGCGAACACTGATGTGGCCCTGGGACCTTGACCCCCTTCAAGATCAAGTCAAAGGAGCCCAGGGTAACCGTCCAAATAGCAGATGGGCCTCAATTACCTACTTGGTGCTACCTGACTTCTCAAGTAAGCTTTATCCTTCACAGATCTCCATGGTTGGGATGGACAGTCTCATCCACCAGACAAAAAAAATATTTAATTTAAAATTCTTATAAAAGTTAATTTTAAAATACAAGTCACAAAGTAAACAAGAAGAAAGGATATAGATAGATAGGTATTGAGTGTATTTTTTGAAAAGTTAAAGGAAACAAGGAATGGTTTTTTGGATGAGAAAGGATTTTGTAAAGAAGGGTTTGTCCTAAAGATTGTTTCAAATATGGAGAGGAGGGATAAGGGTTTAGAATGTTATATGAAGGTCTGAGTAAGTGTTAAAAGTGTATAAAATGCCTCGGTATGTGATAAGGTTAAAGTTGACTATAATCTAAGAGCTGCCTAAAAGATTTTTAGGGTCATGTCAAACTAAAATCAAATTCTCTATGTCTATAAAATAACAAGGTTATCATAATATTGTTCTGCTCTGAGTAACATCTACAAAAAATTGTTATCGGGAAAGATTTTATCAAAGAAATTACTTGTTTTTTCTGTTGATCTTGTCAAGCTTTAAGTACTACTATATCAGAGTTCATTTATGTATTTGCTCATGTGTCTCAAATGACCACCTTATAACAGTGTTGTGTGTATACTTTATTTAAATATGGTACAAACATTTACAAAGTTAAGTGTCAATTTATGTAAAATGATGAGCTAAAGCTCTCTTTTATCCAAAAGTGTGACATTTAACCTGCATCCTGACAGGACAGTCAGCCCCTGTTTGCCTTTGAAGATGCCACAAACACTTTACAGCAACTAACTTGGTCAGTTTTGCCACAATGGTTTAGAGACAGCCCTTTTCTTTTTGGACAGGCCTTAATCAGAGACTTATTAGGTTGGCACTACCCAGAAGCCACCCTTTTTCAATATGTTGATGTCCTTCTGTGCAGAGCCACAGGGCCTCTCATCTGCAGGGTGACTAAGTCCTTTTTAAAACTTTCTGGCCTCCAGGGATACAAAGTCTCTAAGGAGAAGGCTCAATTATGCCTCCCTTAGGTCACCTACCTAGGTGTGTTCATAAAGGGACACGGGGAATTGACCCAATCCTCCATTTCCCATTCCACATACCATAAAGAAGCTTAGAGTTTCCTTGAGAGTTACAGGATTTTTTAGAATCTGGATCCCTATATATGCAGCCCTTACCAGACACCTTTCTTGTACCTTCTAATATTCTTATTTGGGTCTTACATAACCAATTCTCTCTCCAGATTTATATTTCAACAGGTCCAACCGATCAAACTCCAGCTTTAGTCAAGCAATACTCACCTCTGTCTAGGCATAAGCCCTCCATCCCATTCTATTGGGGGGGGCCCTAGAGACTACATGGGTCAACCCCTGAGACAAGTACCCTCTCCCCTATTCCTCCATCACCCCATTGTCAGCACGAAGCAGCTAGATGAATCATTGCCTTCTCAGCCCACAAACCTTCTGGGAGTCTATACTTGGAGAAAACTGACAGGTCAATTTTACCCACATACTCTGCTTAACTCCACCTTCTGTCCAACTAAGGGATGCCAATCTTTTATCTTCCTTACCTTTGATATATAAAGGCCTGCTCTGTCAGTTGTGACCTTTGGCAGCCATTTTCTCCCTACTGCTTATCATCCCTTGCCTTTTTAGATGCCTCCAGGATCACCTAGAGGAGCTCAGCAGACAGACTTCCTACCAGATACTACTACAACCTTCTTCAGCCTACCAACAACTGGCCTTGTCTGCAAATGAAACCTGGAAAACACCATCTGCTTCTGCTCCCTGGGAGCACACAAATTTCCAAATTCTGGGTGAGCCCCCCCACCTTAAATATGCCCCCTTCCAGCAGGAAGCAGATAGATGGATCAGCACCCATAATACCAACAAAAGGCTGGAATGTTAGGTCCCTGGCATCCTTGGGGCAGGTGGAGAGTCCTGAGGCTAGCATCAAAACCAGACCCCCCTGATTTATGACCACTTGCAAAACCCTCCTGCTTGTTTCCCTGCTTGCAAAACCATAGGAACCTCCCATTTCTCAACTGGCTATGCATGTCGACCCATTCCATCTGGTGATCAAAGATAAACAGAGGCCAGCAGCCTGGCTGTTCTCTGGGAGGAACACCCTCCCTCCCTTACTGTGTAGCCCCTCCTATAAAGCCACCTACCCATTCCAGCCAAGCTGCTACACCCTGAACCCGAGGGTCAGCCCAGCAATCTGTGCTTCCAATAAATCTTTCTTTTCTATACATGTTGTGGTCTTTGTTCAGCAGTTCCTTTCAGCAAACACCTGTGAAACACCATTGAGGTCACAAACACATCCATCACCTTCATATGTCTCTTTCTAATCCATTTGATATAATCAGGGTTTGCATGTGTGTGCATATGTGTGTGTGTGTGAGTGTGTGTGTGTGTGTGTGCACGCACACACTCAGGTGTAGAATCTCCAACTCCAGGCATTAATTCACACTGTGAAGATTTCCAAGCTACAGAATAACACTTATACTTGACAGGTAAGAAACCAGGTTCACAATGAAAGAAGCTGTCTTCTCATTTCTCCTTTGTATTATGATTGGGTAAGTAGCTTAAAACATGTTTATATGAAGGGGATTGCCATCCTACTTAGGAGGCACACCTAATTCAATCTTGATGAACAGCAGCACATGTAATTAGCCTTTTCTGGGAGATAACAAAATCAATTATTGAGGGGTCATGTTGTTTTTTCCTAATGAACTCCAATATATTTATGAATCGTTTTTATTATTCCAAAAAATTTAGAGGCCAGAGAATGTATCTTAAAAGGACTGAAGATTAATATGTTGTAAATTCTACTTTTAGTTTTAACATTCCAAGTTCTACAATATTTCAGGGGAAAAATACAAGTTTAGAGAAAGCACATGAATGACAATGTCCACAGTTAGACAACTATTATTTTAATTTTAATTTTCCTCTGCACTCATACCACAAGGTCCAGAACTAAATGCAAAATGATATACTTGTTGAATTACATATATCTTGCAAGTTGAGTGTTGACATGGGTGAAATGCCTTGAAGTGAAGCCTAGCATACTGTCACAAAGAACTACATTTGAGTCAGCAGAATTGAAAAGTGAGGTCAAAACTGTACTTTTGGATTTGTTCTATTTGGTTGTTTCCCTGAATCCTGTGTTTATGGCAAAGAGGGAGAGGGAGGAGGGAGAGAGAGGATGGAGATGGGGGAGAGGGGAGAGGGACAGGGAAGGGGATGGGTTGACTGCTGAATTTGGTAGATTTCTCCTGACTGGCTATTCCTAAATTCTCACTTTGTGAACTAATGTTATATGTGTAATTGTTACATTTTGCATGTACCAATTTTTGTTTAAAAAATATTTTTTAAGGTATATCTTTGCAGGTCAGAAAATGAGAAAGTGCAATCGTGTAATGCTCTGAAATGTAAAAAAAGAAAAATCTGTAAATAAAATTGACTAAATCCAAAAAAGAATAGAGAGATAATATGAATGAGAAATAGAAGTAATGAAAGAGAAAGAAGAGTAAAAGAAAAAGAGAGGATGAAAGAAAGAAAGGGAGGAAGAAAGGAAGAAAGAAAATATGTGCACATGTGTGTGTGTGTGCGTGCATGGGGATGGAAGCCCACAGCTTATGCATGCTAAGCAAGCACTCTACCAGCTATACTATATACTATATCCCCAGCTCCTAAATCTTCACAGTCCTAACCTACAATAAAAAAGAAATGATTCATTTGGTCAACATGCTACTTACTACATAATTATGAATTACATATAAAATTGAAATAGTTTGATACTAAAGAAAGTAAAGCTAATGAGGATTCTGAAAATCACACTCATTATTTTACTTATTTCAGCAAAAGTGAAGTATACAAGCAGTTACTAGTCTTCACAATGATACAGTTTTAAAATAAGCTATGTTACCATTTATACCATAGCTAATATAACAGAAAATTTGTAAGATGAAACTTTCTACTTTTTATATCAATTATATCAAATAATGGTTAATATCAAAGTGCCATAAACTTTATTTTGTACAACTTAGCATGAAAACTCAACTCTCACTGCATCAGAACAAATGTTTTGGTAACATTCACACAGAAATGTACAGGTAATTTGTCTGAGCACTATAGAAAGCTACCATTTAAAAATACAGTTGTCTAGAGGTAGTCCTTAAATACCTCCTATAATCTGGTTACAATAATTATTACATATTTTACTAGTGAAATACAAAACAAAAAGTAGGCAAATTCTATTTGCTCTTTGTCCCCATTGAAATGATTTAATCACTTGGATTCTAATTGCCTTTCATTATCTGTGTGTATAAATTATACATATCTTAATAAATGGAATTCAAATTTGTAGAAAGATTGGGTGATGTTTTGTTATGATTCGAAATTGCTTCCACAGCCAAAAGTAAATGCACTCATCAATTTTCCAAAGGCATATAAATTAGAAATTTATTGCAATAATAACCCTTTCTTACCTGGTCATCTTTTTCTGGTTTAGTTTTGATCTGAAATCAATTTTTTGATGCCTCCAATAGACATTCATGTAGTCATTAAAACTGTTCAAGAATTAAAGAGAGAGGGGAAAATTGCTTTCTTTTAGAATTAGTAATTTAAAATAGGCCTAAAACCAGTCTGTGACACCTAAAACATAAGGTGTCCCAGCTTATAACATAAATGGAATTAATAGTTAAATGAAGTATTTTGAACCTATTGAGTAGCTTCTCAGTTAACTTTTCAAACCCAAATGCACTGGATTTGTCTTTTCTCAGGTTGCATGGGTAATTTGAAAGGTAAGCCAGGTACAGATATGCTGTGTGATGGCACATTGGGTCATCAGGGGAAGGCAAAAGAATTAAGTAGGACTCTCCAAGATCACGGTGGGTGAGAAGAGGGTGTTCCATCAACATGGTGCAAGGCAGAACACGGACTGTGCAACCAAAATCTGCTTCTGGCTTGCACATCTTTGCTACCTCAGGCATTCCAGTTACCCCCTGGGACTCTATTTGTATAAAACATGCGCTGATATAATTACGCTGCAGTGCATGCATAGTAGGCACTCAGCAAATACTGTGGGAATGTTGGAGGGCACACAGAGCAAACTGGTTAAGAACAAGGTCTTTGGAGAGATGCTTGTCTCTAGTTCCTTATCCTACCACAAACCAAGTGAGTGACTGATAAGGGGCAAGTTCTTCTTCTTTAAAGCTTTAGATTTCCCAGTTGGAAAATGAAGGTATTTATTAATTTATTATTAATATTAATCATTAATTATGGATTTATTAATATTATTTATTGATTTCAAATGGCAAAAATATATAAATATTTATTTTTTAATATTTTATATAAATATTTTGCTGAGTCATCAATGTACAGTAAGTGCTCAATCAATTCTAAAATAATAGTGCTAATAGCATTTTACACTTCTCTTCATGTGGCCTTACAAACGTGTCCTGGGAAATTAATAGGCTGGCCCTCTATAGATAGAGTGACTATCTGGCTCAGTTTGCCCAGAAGTGTCCTGGGTGTGGCACTGAGAGTCTTCCGTGTGAGGAAAACTCAGTTCTTGACCAACTGAGATCATTGGTTGCTCAAGAAGTTCTTATAGAAATCATGAAAAACAAACTGTGAGCCCCTGTTAGCCTGTATGGTCAGCTAAGAATGGCATGCCCCACTACTCATCTTCCAGGGAGTGAGCAGTCATTAAAACCTAAAGTCTCCCATGTGAAGCTCCTAGGAAACAGGGGCAAAAGCTCAGAACAGTGGGGTTTCTGTGCTGTGAACTGTCTTCCTTTTTGAGCCAAAACCTGACTCTGAATAACTTTTTAACTTACCTCTATCATTTCTAGGGGTTGAGAGACATTTTGGGGTCTGAATCGCCCTACCTTAAATCCCAGAGAAAGGGTGCAACAGTCTCTGTTGCTTTGTGTCTAGAGAGATGGGTTTGGGGATGTGTTTCTTTGGTTTTCGGTTATGTGGTCTTTTCTGTGAGGCATAGCTACATCCTTTCTCAATGGAAAACTTTGTAGATTGATGGCACCCCTGAGCTGGGAAGTACTGACATTATGAAAAAAGGGACAAATTGACATGCTCTATAGCAAGATCATAAGATATATACTTTGTGCATACTTTCTGTTGTAACAAATGAAATTGATTGTTTTGATTAGCGAATTATAGCTTTTGGTTAATATCCTTGAAAGAATTAGTGTTTTATTTCTTTCAGACAAATGGTTTAGTTCACGATCCATGTCCAATAAAAATTGTTTTTATCACATGAAAATTTATCTTTCAAATCTAACTAAATTTTTCTGAATGTAAAAACAAATAAATTGGTCTTTTTGTACTACTGAATATAAAGTGGTTTTGAAACAAATGGAATAGTGCCTTAAATTGATGCAAAATCTAGGAATTAAAGTCTTGAGGAAACAAGCCTTATTTCCCTAGAGCCTAGCAGTGACTGGTACATACACATTTGAATACATGAAGTGGATTCAAGTTGTAAATAATCGTGTACGTAATGCTCACTTAAGGAGAAAAGGACATTACAGCATAAGGACTTCTAACTGCTCTTATTTGACTTTTTTTTTTCAGGCAAGTTCGTTGCTTGTGAAATTTTGAGAAACACGGTGGGGGGATGGGGTGGTGACATAGGATGCAGGCAGACACAGGGAAGCTGTGCGTTTTCTGGACAGGTAGGGAGAGCCATGTTTGCCTTGGAGATAGTGACAAACCTGGATGCAGGCATGAAAGCTGCTCTCCAGTCCTGGCTGACAGTTTTCAGAACCCCAGGCCTATTCTGCCACCTCCCACAGCAGCAGCTTTGCAGCCCAGCTCACCAGGCAGGAACCTCACCCTGCCCATGAGCAGGTGGCCTGCAAAGGGCGGGGCTTTCCGGGGCTTTCCCTCCCGCTTCCTCTGCCCAGGAGTCACAATGCCTTGTGAGCGGGACTCTACGGAGGCTCCGCCCCCCGCGCCGGAGTCATAACGCCTTGCCGGCCAGCCTCTGCGGAGGTCCCCTCCCCCGCTCTTGCCCCCGCACCGTGAGTCATAGTGCAGGGCTCCAGCTGCAATGGCCCAGCGGCCTCAGGCTAGGCTTTGCGGGAGGAGCCGCGGGTTGGGGGCAGTGACGCGGTTGGGAGATAGGGAGGGGGCGGGGCTTTGTGGCCAGGCTGCATCTGGTTGCTTCCAACAGCTTCCTGCTTGCGTGTGGAGTCACACACTGGCGTTGGTTGTCATGGACCCTGGCAGACTGACGGCTGGCAGAACTCCATGGAGCTCGTGGGAGCCGGAGCGCAGCCAGTGCCAGGGCCGGTGGAGTCCAAGGAGCCCGAGGCAGCTGCCCCGTGGGCCGGGCGGGAGCTCAAGGGCATCCGCTGAGTCCACAGTGAGCCGCGCTCTCGCCGCCCAGCCCCCCCCCCCCCCCCCCCCCCCCCGCGGAGGGTCGCATTTAGGGGCCGCCCTCGGCAACATTAACACTGTCCCATAGCGGTAGCGGTCACCTGAATTGAGTCCTCCAAATTCACTTTTGTGGAATTCCCGGATGTTACTCTGTTTGAGTGAGAGGCATTGGTTTAGGAATGTAGTAACCAAAAACGAACTTGCTACGTTTCTAGTAGCAAATGTATATTTGAATATAGATATATTCAAAAAGTATGAGGTTTTATAAGTTGAGAATAATTTTTAACAACCGTAAGCATTACTCAGAAAACAGATCCCTATCGGCCATTTTCTTAGTCTTTCAAAACGCGAACCTGTATCTCCATAGCTTTAAAGTCATGCCTAAAAAACACTGCTTTATATTAAGGTAATAATGAACGAATCCCTACATTTATGGAGTCCCAACCATTGTTATACAAGCACATGGTGTACTTTCATCATTTCACCCCTTCTATTACTTCTCTTTCCCCCTCCCCATTTTCCCTTCCTTTTCCACTTCTTTAGTAATCCCCCTTTTACTTTCATGACCTTACTGATTTTTGTTTTGGTTTGGTTTTTTTTCCACCTAGTATCCACAGGTGACCAGGAAAACATGTAATAGGTGTCTTTGTGGGACTGCCTTATTTCACTTAGCATGATCTCCAGTTTCATGTATTTTCCAACAAAGGGCATTATTTCATTCTTCTTTAAGGCTGAATGTTAGTTCATTGTGTATATGTGTGTCTGTGTGTACTCATAGACACACACACACACACACACACACACACACACTCACACATGTTGCAGGATATTCAAACAGGGAAACGGGACACCAAGGATTTCCAGAAGCAATATTTATTAGTGTGGTGGCAGTGGCTCAGCAGATTCACATCCAAAGGCTGAGCCCTGAGAACAAAAGGGCCTTGCTTATATACCCTTGCATGCTGAAGCGAGAAGCAAAGTTTAACCCATATATGGCTACTTGTAATTTCATTGACTGCTTCATCCTCAGTGCTATGTGACCATTTTCAGGTTCATTTTCTTTAAGTTTAAGTTTCCTGCCATGTCTTCCACTCCTCCCTACTACATAACTCCCCTTTAATGCTTGGACCCATCTAGGGTCAAAGAGCATCATCCTGATGTAGTGGTTTGTATTTCCACAGTGTCATACATGGGGAGCTTTTTTCCTTACTATAATGGTCTCCATAATGGTCCTGATAGACCGCAATACCCACGGAACCAGGTAGGGTAACATCAAACAGACTCCCAAGACAAGACCCATTGCCCCTGTCAGGGTCTTGAATCCACCTGAGGCAGAGAACAAACCTCCAAACAGACTGTTTGAATCCCACCCTTTCCACACCAGTATGGGTACATGTGCCAACTTTCTAGTATTAGTGGCAGTTTCCATTACTGCTTGGCCATTGTCATCTGTGTGGAGGCATAGATGAACTTGTCACATACTTCCTCAGCTAAAAGATAATCCAAGGCCAGGCTATTTTGATATATATTGGCTCACATTTGGGTTTGTTGCTTGGCCAGTAGCTGCAGGGCAGAGGCAGTCTGGGTAATAACTTCTAGAGCTGCCTGTGACCTAATGATTCTGTTGAGCATATAGATGTGGGTCCGGTAACACCAGCTCCCATCCTGTGCACAGGTTGCTGGTCCATAGGTCTCAATGATCCTCGGGGGAGTCCATGTGTCTTTTCCCTATCTCTGTTGGCCCCCCACCTCAAGGTCCCTTTTCGTTCTAGGCCCCAGAATTTCAAAAGGGGGGACCCCAGCTGTTCCCCTTGGTGGTTGGGCAAGAGGAAAAACCCAGGCTGGATCATTCCTATAGTCCAGCTTCCCTTACAAGTCTGAGGGATTTTGGTATAAGCTTGCTTCCCACATATCCAGAAACCCATGCGGTGCCCTCCACCACCCTGGGTCAGTATTGATGATGATATCCCAATAATTGCCAATCTCATCGATGCCTTGGAATGGGTTTGCCTCACTCGTAGAACAATCTAAGCCATTGGGTGGAGAATCATGACATTTGGGACTATTTTCCAATGGGGGCAATGTCCAATACCATTTAGGCTCATCAATCTGTTGAGGGAGATTGCTAGCTGAGATATGGGGCTCTGAGGCAATTAGCAGGAAGCAGCGCTTACTGTCCCAGCACAGACTCAGTGGACTCATGCCCAAAGGCTGATATTGGAGAACAAAGGGGTCTCACCTTATATACCCTTGCAAGCAGATCACAGAAGCAAAAAGCAAGGTCTAATCCATATATGGTTATATTTAATTTTATTGTCTATTTTACCCTAGTGCTACATGCCTTTCTGGTACCTGGTGCTGTATGACCTTCGTCATGTTCAGAATTCTCAGGTTTTCTCTCTCTGCTATGCCATCCCTACCTCCCTGCTACTTTCTCAGGACTCAGGCCTAGTCTGTTTTCTTCTGATCCTCCTCCCTGCTACATTATTCCTCTCTTTGATGCTTGGAACCACATAGGGTCAAAGAGCATCATCTTAACTTAGGGGTTTGTATTTTTATAGTACACATATGTGGCCTTTTTTTCTATAATAGTTTTGATAAACCACAGCATCAGGGGAACCAGACAGGACAATATTAAGCATGCACTCAGCATCAGGCCCATTGCCCCTATAGAGGTTTTGAATCCACCTAAAGCAGAAAACCATCCTCCAAACAGGTTATTGGGATCTCTTCCTTTCCAAGTCTGGATGGGGACATGGGCAAGCTTTTTTATTTCATCTGTGATCTCTTTTATAACTTTTTAAAAATTATTAATTTGTAAGCAGCAGTTGTTTAGAAGATGCGAGCAAATAGTCTAAAGCCAAGGGGTTTTGATAGCTGGCATTGGGTATCTTAGTGCTTTGTTTTGTCAGCAAATTCAGGGCTCTTGCAGTTTTGTTAGTTATAATTTGAACAACAGCCTGTAGCCTGTTGGTTGCGCATATATATAGGGGTGTGATAGCCCTAGGACTGTCTTTGCCCAGGAAGCAGGACAATAGAACTGGATGATTTACTCAGGAGGCCATTTCACATCTTTTTAGTTGTCAATTTATAAGGTACCCCATTTTTGTCTACTTAACCCTTTTTTTTTAATATGGGGACTCTCATGTTGGCCCCCCCACAAACATAGCCTGGAGTTACAGCGAGAGGAGCAAGTTTTTAGCTTTGGCAGAGATGGAAAATTAACTTTTCATCTCCTTATAAAAGGAGTGAAAAAATTAGTATGAGGAACTCTCATGGGTAACAGTTACTAATTTGAGGTGTATCAGAATCTGAGGATCAAGACTCTTTTTAACTATTTTTATACTAATTACTTCTCCCCGTGTTTAATCAGATGGCTTAAGTACAGTGAAATTTACAGGGTGACGGGGGTCACAGGTGCAGTTAGGGGCAGCTTTACCCTTGTGAAGGAGGGCTGCATATTTTGTCCTTTGTTAAACCAAATCAGTAACCATAAGTAGTAATTATGCATCCTGCTCAAAAGAGATAGAAGAGAGCAAATAAAAACCTTTCACCATGAGAGCAATCAGCTGGGGGTGGTTTCTTCCAAGCCTATGGTGAAGACTAGGGTGAGAACTACAGCAACAATATAGACAAGAGGTGACAGTGCATTACAGTGAGATAGCTGGTGTGAGAATCAACCTGTTTGTCCCATTGGAGAGTCGACTGCTCAAGCTTCTGCTGTGCATAGACTAGTCAGCTTTTGGGGTGACTAGAGCAGCACTGTTGTCCCTTGTTGTTTCCTGGGAAGTGGAGTCCTACTGAGGGAGGATGCTCATGTTCTGGAGGGTGATCCTTCACTGTGAATCTGGATCAGGGATGTACTCCCACTCGAGAGAAGCTGGCTTGACTCGACTGTGGTGGATCCAAGGAGCAATCACTGCTACTTTAACTGCGGTGGGAGTAGACAAGATAACAACAAAAGGGCCCCTCCAATGGGGTTTTAATGGGTGAACATTTTATTTTTTACCCAGACAATGTCTTTTTTTTTAACTGAGTAGAGTTACCATGGCAACAATATATTATCAGTATATATGTCCAAGAAAACACATTGTTTTTTAAAAAAAGTTAAAACCACCATCTTTAGGTATCAAAGGACATGTGTAGGGCCAGTAAAAATAGTAACTTTGTCTCTATTTAAGTAGCAGACCCTGTCTAAAAAACAGGAGTTTGGGTCTGGAATAGCTTTAATGCCAGATAGCCACACGTGTATCAGAACCATTTCCTCAATCCTCTTGGCTTTGGTTATTTTTGAGAGATCTGGAATGAGACACTCCATTTGAACTTTGGTAGCATTCCCCCCTTGTCTCCAAACTGACTCTGAGGAGTCTCTTGTGAAGATCTGTCTTCCATCTAAGTACTAATCAGGCCTGACCCTGCTTAGCTTCTGAGACCAGATGAGATTGGGCACGTTCAGGGTGATATGGTCTTAGACTGAAGATCCTTTTTGAAGGTCATTTTTTCTCATCATCAGGATTTGCTCTTTCCTGGATTTGGTTTGTTTGGTTGGTCTTGGTCCCACATTGGGGGGGCAGGGGTATAACAAACAGATCTGATGAGAGTCAGTGCCAAATAGACCCTTTTGGCCAAATTTAGACAACAAAGAGGCTTAGAAGGAGTGGCTCTTAGACAGCAGACTTCTAGACAAGGACAATAAAAAACAAAATCTAACAAAAACAGATGTCTAAACAGCTATGGTGGTTGGCACATAAGTAATTATTAGAGTCATTTTTTATGGACTTGATTGTAAATGCCCCAGAAGGATCAGAACTGTAATGACAAAAACTTAAGAGTCATGGTTAAAATTTTGGTGAACAATTTATCAACTAACAGAATAGTTTATCAGTACCATTAACCTTTTGTTACCGTGTTTATCTAAATTTTGTGTTTTAGAAGGCTTGATATACTTGCAAAACAAATATATTTAATATATAGGAATCAGCAACAATATCACAGCTTATAGAGGCTATACATACATATCAGTTTAGTTGTTTTTGAAGTAAAACCTTAGATTTTTATCCATTGTAGGGGGAAAGAACAGTTTCAATAAACCCAAATAGCCTAGTCACAGACACATATAGGGTACCAACTGTATTAGAATCACCCAAGACAACAGTTGTTTAACCATGAGCTCATCTGGAAAGTTTTATATAAACTGTCAGAAAATAAGAGGCATGGAAGAGGCAGAGAGATGGTTCAAACACCAGCAATAGGCTTTATTCTTTAGGCAGAAGCTCTGTGGAGGGAGACCACAGCAAGAGAACTAGAGCCCATTGCCATACACTGGCTTGGGCTACATATAGGGGGCTAGTGGAAAAGTATCAGGAAGGTCACTAAGGGATATTGTTGCTGGCAACCAAGAAAGTTAAGTTGTTGTTAGGTCACTGTCTGCCCAACTGTTCTTGGAATCTATCCAGGGAGATAAAGGTAAGCCATCTGCAAGGGGAAGGGGGTCTAGTCCTAACATGGCTGTCCTTATTTTTAACCCCAACATAAACCAACTCTTAAATGAACATGACTCAGTTACCTTAGTGGTTAAAACCTTGACAAAAATCACCAGAGAACACAGGTAAATATTTATGGGATCTAAGTGTGGAGTTAGGAAACCTAGTGGCCAAGAATCATGGCTCAGATGTTGATAAGGGATCACATCCCAGATTGTTGATATTAACACATGGCTCATGACATACAGCAAGATCCCACCAACCTGTACTCAGTGGAGCCTCCCCTCCCCTCAAAAAATGTAATAACAGGCC